>NC_058523.1:372261704-372564734 GCF_904849725.1 Hordeum vulgare subsp. vulgare
ACTCATATGGAACAACTTTTGGGTTTATGGAAATGGATGCACAAGCAGTATTCCCGCTTAGTACAAGTGAAGGCTAGCAAAAGACTGGGAAGCGACCAACTAGAGAGCGACAACAGTCATCAAAATGCATTGAGATTAACTAACATTGAGTGCAAGCATGAGTAGGACATAAATCACCATGAACATGAATATCATAGAGGCTATGTTGATTATGTTGATTTTGTTTCAACTATATGCGTACACATGCGCCAAGTCAAGCCACTTGAAACATTCAAAGGAGGATATCATCCTATCATACTACATCATAGTCATCTCAACATTCATGTAGGCATCCAAGACAAACCATTATAAGCTCCTAGCTAAGTATTCATGGCATAAGCAACTATGATCTCTAAGTTGTCATTGCAAACATGTTTCTCTCACAACAAAGCTGAATCAGACATGATGAGCTAGTCATATTTACAAAAAGAAAATAGATCGAGTTCATACCAGCTTTTCCAGGCTCAGTCACTTCATCATATATCGTCATTATTGCCTTTCACTTGCACGACCGAACGATTTGAACAATAATAAGCGTACTCGTGCATTGGACTAAAGGTGGAATCTACAGGCAAACACAAAGGAGAAGACAAAGTAATATGGCTCTTTGAAAGCTAAACAGGTATGCATGCAAGAGCCACTAAACATTGTAATCAATATCTTCTACCTTGACCCAAAGAAAAAGAAAACTAATTACATAGGAAAGCTCCCAACAAGCAAAAGAAGAAAAAGAAAATGTTTTTGGGTTTTCTCAAACAATACACACACACGAAAAGAAAACGAGAAAAAGAAAATAAACTAGCATGGATGATAAGTGGCAAAGTGTGAACACCGACGAACAAAGTGAAAGCATAAGCAAGAATGTAAAGTCGATGAGAACACGTACTCCCCCAAGCTTAGGCTTTTGGCCTAAGTTGGTCTACTCCCAAGGATGGTCCTGGCAAAACCCAAAATCATAATGGGGGTTTTACGGGAGCGTTGCAGCCACTGCGTGAATAGCTGCCTCACGGGGACGAGCAGCCTTTGACTCCCTCTCATACTCCTCTGCCTCTCCTCTGGTTATGTAATATCTCTGTTTTACCTGAAAGTCAAAGAAGGCAGGAGCAGGAACGGTAATATGGAAAACACGCTGCCGGTTAAATATCAAACAGTATAGGAGGGATTCATCATCCCTCTCAAGGAACTGGTATCGTGTCAAAGCGACGCAGTCAAGGAAAGCTGTATGGAGCAGGGGATCTCCTTCGCGGATGGGTACTCCAAGAAAATTTGCTATGAGGGTGGCATAGATACCACCAAAGAAATCCCCTTCATTAGCATTCTTATTCACCCTCCTTGCTATTATAACTCCCATGTTGAAGCTTTTGTCACCCGTCACTTCGCTCTTAAGGATACTAAGGCCGGGTGCACAGAGGTGACAATGCTCAATCTTGCCATTAATGCATCTGCCTATGAAGAGGGCAAAGTAATGCAAGGCAGGAAAATGAATACTCCCCATGGTAGCTCGCGTAATGTCTCTAGTTTCTCCAACAGTAATACCAGAGCAAAAATCTCTAACCGAAGATTTACGAGGATCACACAGGCTACCCCAAATAGGTATTTTGCAAATTCTATTGAAATCCTCTAAATCCATGGTATACGATTTATCATAGAGATCAAACAGTACCGATGTATCACGGCCAGCTGAAAATTTGAATCTACGAACAAAAGAGGCAGTGAGAGCAACATACTGTTCACATTTATCGGAGATGAATTCTTCAAGTCCGACGTTCTGAACAAGTGCATCAAACTCATCTTTGAAACCTGCCTCAATCATAAATTCATCAGAAGTCCATTCACATGGTTGTACCTGCGCGTCCCTTGGTTGTAAGGATCAGGCTCCCGAATCGAAATACGGGGACCTCTCTTGCTCGAGGAACCACCATGAAAGTTTCTCCTGAATATCTTCCTTTTCTGAAATTTTCAGTGACCCAAAGGAAAAGTGAACAAGGCTGAACTAAACTAGTAGCAACTACTCCCTCAAGTGCCTAGAGGCCATATTACGCATCAAAACTACTTGGGACCAGCTAGAATTAGCATGCAAAGGTCAAGAACATGGTCACCAAGGCAGCAAGAATACGCGAAGTATAAGGCACTAGAGGAAAAACTAATTGGACCACTGGAGGAGTCCCTTACCAAGGAGTAATTTCCCCAAAACGGATTGGAGAATGGTGATTTGAGCAAAGAGATCGAAAATCCGAGCAAGAGGAGCAAGAACACGAGTTTGAGCTGTGAAATGATTTTTTCTGGAGGTAGGAGAACCAGATGAGAGCAAGAATGAGTGGAGGGGGTGCCTGTGGATTGCTTCCCTTCCCCGACAATGGCGCCATAAAAGAGATGTTTCCAGTTGCTCAACAATTAGTAATTGTCTTGCAATGGCCCACCAGCGTGTGGGATCGCGACAGTTTTCGAGGGTAGAGTATTCAACCCAAATTTGTTGGTTCGACACGATGGGGGTGAAAGGATATTCTCAAGTATTAGCAGCTGAATGTGTCAGATTAAACCACACCTAAAAGATTAGTGTCTGCAAGCAAAGTATCAGTAGCAAAGTAATATGATAGCAACGGTGCCAGAAACGATCTGGTGACAAGGCAGACTATTCCTAACGGTTGTATCAACGGCGCCAGAAAAGTATTGTAGCAGGTAGCAGCAGTGTAACGAGTAATAGCAGTGGCAAGGAACAACAGTAGTGACAGCAGTAGCAAGTAGCAGCAATAGAAAGTAACATCAGTAGCAACTAGCAGCAGTAGCGAGTAACAGCAGCAGCAACAGTAGTAACAGAAGTAGCAGCAGAGCAAGTAAGAGTAGCAGCAAGTAACAGTAGCAGTGGGACAAACTCGTAGGCAATGGATCGGTGATTTGTTGGATGACATTAATCATGCAACAGTTATAACACGGAGAGATATGTGGCTAGCTCCCGTTCGTGAATGTGATGTAGGCATGCATTCCATGTGTAGTCATACATGCTTAGGGAAAAGAACTTGCATGACATCTATTGTCCATCCCTCCCGTGGCAGCGGGGTCCAAATGGATACTACGGGATATTAAGGTTCTCCTTTTAATAAAGAACCGGACCAACGCATTAGCACTTGGTGAATACATGAACTCCTCAAACTATGGTCATCACCGGGAGTGGTTCCGGTTATTGTCACTCCGGGGTTGTCGGATCATAACACATAGTAGGTAACTACAAGTTGCAAGATAGGATCTAAAACACACATATATTGGTGACAGCATAATAATTTCAGATCTGAAATCATGGCACTCGGGCCCTAGTGACAAGCATTAAGCATGGCAAAGTAGTAGCAACATCAATCTCAGAACATAGTGGATACTAGGGATCAATCCCCGTCAAAACTAACTCGATTACATGATAGATCTCATCCTACTCATCAGCGCCCAGCGAGCCTACGAATAGATTACTCACGAACAATGAAGAGCTTCTTGGAATTGGAGAGGGCGGAAGGTTGATGATGACGATGGCGACGATCTCCTTGATCTGGAGCCCAAAACGGACTCCAGATCTGCCCTCCACGGCAAGAACGGGATGTGGCGGCGCCTCTGGATCGTGAAATGCAATGAAATATTCTCTCTTGATTTTTTTCAGGACGAAAGGGAATATATAGAGCTGAGTTTGGGGGCGACAGAGCGACGTGGGCCCGAGAAGCCTTGACGGTGCGGCCTGGAGGGGTGGTCGCGGCCATAGGGCTTGTGGCGCACTGGCTCACCCCCTCCGGTGGATCTTTGCGCAGGTATTTTTCATATTTTCTAGAAATATTCTCCGTAAATTTTCAGGATGTTCCGAGAACTTTCATTTCTGCACAAAAACAACACCATGGCAATTCTGCTGAAAACAGTGTCAGTCCGGGTTAGTTCCATTCAAATCATGCAAATTAGAGTCCAAAACAAGGGCAAAAGAGTTTGAAAAAGTAGATACGATGGAGACGTATCATGGACCCCACAAGCCTGGGTGGCGCGGCCAGGGGGGTGCCTGCGCCGTCAGGGCTTGTGGCCCACTGGTACAACCCCCAAACAAGCTCTTTGTCTCAGAATTTTTCAAAAATTCCAGAAAAAATCATACTTGATTTTCAAGACGTTCGGAGAACTTTTATTTTCGGGGTATTTTTCTACCAGACGCTAAAACACAAAACAGGGAAAACTAAACTAAATCTATTATTTTTATTCTAAGCAACCTAAAGTGAAATCTTGGAACAAAGGTTTGTGACTCCTTGATTCATCCATCTCATGGTCATCGAAAGAAATCCGTTAATGGGGTTGATCAAATCCCCTCAAGAAAACTTTCTCGAATTGCAAAAGAAGACGGATAATTTTCAAATAGTCACTAGATCACCTCAATGGGGATGTGTATCTCCGCAACAAGCAAATCATACTTCATCTAAACACGAGGAATAGGGCATTCAAAGATCCCAATAAGAATCGATGAAGTCTTTTCGATAGCATTGATGCAATGCACTCGATATTGTTTCTTCGGAAAGTGCACCGTATGCTCGTTACCATTGACATGAAAAGTGACATTGCCTTTGTTGCAATCTATAACAGCCCCTGCAATGTTTAAAAAGGGTCTTCCGAGGATGACAGCCATGGCATCATCCTCGGGAATATCCAAGATAACAAAGTTTGTTAAGATAGTGACAATAGCAACCACAACAGGCACATCCTCGCAAATGCCGATAGGGAAAGTAGTTGATTTGTCGGCCATTTGCAGAGAGATTTCAATGGGTGTCAACTTATCCAGTTCAAGTCTACGATGAAGAGAGAGAGGCATAACACTAACACCGGCTCCAAGGTCGTATAAAGCAGTTGTAACGTAGTTGCCTTTAATGGAGCAAGGTATAGTGGGCACACCGGGATCACCTAGTTTCTTAGGAGTTCCGCCCTTGAAGGTATAATTAGCGAGCATGGTGGAAATCTCAACCTCAGGTATCCTCCTCTTATTAGTCACAGTATCTTTCATGTACTTAGCATACGGAGACATATTGAGCATATCCGTAAAACGCATTTGCAGAAAGACAGGTCTGATCATTTCAACGAAGCGCTCAAAATCCTCATCATCCTTTTTCTTGGATGGTTTGGTAGGAAAGGGCATGGGTTTCTGAACCCATTGTTCCCTTTCATTACCATGCTTCCTAGCAGTGAAGTCATTCTTATCGTATCTTCTATTCTTGGGCTGTGGGTTATCAAGATCAACAGGTTCAATCTCCACATCCATTTCATTGCTAGGTTGAGCATCATCATGAACATCACTATTGATATTATCATTAGGCTCATGTTCATCACCAAATTGTGTTTCAGCATCAGAGACAGAGGCATCGTTTGGACTCTCATGTGTAGCAGCAACAGGGTTGCTAGCGTGCAAGTTCCTATCATCTTTCTTCTTCTTTCTAGGATGACTACGTGCATCAGTGCTAACTCCTTGAGAATCTTGTTCAATTCCCTTTGGATGATCCTCAATTTACAAAGGTTCCTGGGTCATTCTACCACCTCTAGTGACGACTCTGACAGAATTGTCATTCAACTCGCTGAGCAAGTCATTCAGAGCTTTAAGTACTTGTTCTACTTGAGTAGTAACCACAGAGGCATGTTTACTCAGAAGCTTAAGATCATTGACGTTTATGGCCACACAAGCACTTAAATGACTAAGCATACGAGCATTCTGTTCCAATTTTCTGCTAACATAATCATTGAAACTATATTGTTTGGCAACGAAGTTATCAAATTCATCCATGCATAAGCTAGCAGGTTTATCAAAAGGAATATCACTCTCATCAAACCTACACAGAGAATTTACTTCTACTACCTGTATCGGGTTATCGACACCATGGATTTCTTTGATAGGTGTTAGATTTTTGACATCTTCAGATTTAATGCCTTTCTCTCACATAGATTTCTTGGCTTCTAGCATATCTTCAGGACTGAGGAATAGAATACCTCTTTTCTTCGGAGTTGGCTCAGGAGGTGGTTCGGGAATAGTACAAGCATTCTCATTGCACAAGATATTAGTCAACATAATATCAGCTTGTTCTACAGTTTGTTCCCTAAAAACACTACCGACACAACTATCTAGGTGGTATTTGGAAGCATTAGTAAGTCCATTATAGAAGATATCAAGTATTTCATTCTTCTCAAGAGGGTGATCAGGAAAAGCATTCAGTAGCTGGATGAGCCTCCCCCAAGCTTGTGGGAGACTCTCTTCTTCAGCTTGAGCAAAGTTGTATATTTCCTGCAAGGCAACTTGCTTCTTATGGGCAGGGAAATATTTTTCAGAGAAGTAGTAGACCATATCCTGGGGGCTACGCACACATCCAGGAGTAAGAGAATTGAACCAAGTCTTAGCATCATCCTTTAGCGAGAAAGGAAACAACTTGCGGATATAGTAGTGGCGGATCTTTTCCTCACTAGTGAATAGGGTGGCTATATCGTGCAGTTTGGTAAGATGGGCTACAACCGTTTCAGACTCATAACCGTGAAAAGGATCATATTCGACTAGAGTGATTAACTCATGGTCGACAGAGAATTCGTAATCCTTATCGGTCACAAAGATAGGCGAAGTAGCAAACTTCGGGTCGTATTTCATCCTAGCATTCAGAGATTTTTCTTTCCACTTGCGCAGTAATTTCTCAACATCATAGCTATCCTTACACGCAAGAAAATCCTTAGCTATCTCTCCCTCCATCACATAGCGCTCAGGCATAACACGCAATTCAGGCATAGTAGTAGGTTCTACTTCAATAGTATCAGCAGTTTCAGAAGTATCATCATGTCTAGCAGAAACTCTAGCAATTTGTGCATCAAGGAATGCACCTAGTGGCAAAGCAGTATCTGGCATAGTATCAAGCATAGCATCATCAGGCATAGTATCAAGCATAGCATCATCAGGCATAGTATCAAGCATAGCATCATCAGGCACAGTGTCAAGCATAGCATCATCATAAGCATCATGGGCAGCAGAAGTAGCATCATCAAGCACAGGCGACATATCAAGATTTCTAGCAGGAAGTGATGTCGCAAACTTACTCATAACTGAAGGTGAATCAAGTGCAGAGCTAGATGGCAGTTCCTTACCTGTCCTCGTAGTGGAAGGCAAGACTTTAGTTCTTGGATCTATCGGATTCCTCATAGTGACCAGCAGATGTCAATCCCAAGTGACTCAGAGAATATAGTTGTGCTTCCCAGACAACGGCGCCAGAAAATAGTCTTGATAACCCACAAGTGTAGGGGATCGCAACAGTTTTCCAGGGTAGAGTATTCAACCCAAATTTATTGATTCGACACAAGGGGAAGCGAAAGAATATTCTCAAGTATTAGCAACTGAGTTTGTCAGTTTCAACCATACCTGAAAGATTAGTGTCTGCAAGCAAAGTATCAGTAGCAAAGTGGTATGATAGCAACGGTGCCAGAAAAAGGTCTGTTGACGGTAGACTATTCCTAACTGTTGTATCAATGGTGCCAGTAAATAGCTTGTGGACGGGGAACTATTCTTCCCTGGCAACGGCTCCAGAAAAGTCTTGCAACAAGTAACAACAAAGTAGCAAGTAAGAGCAGTAGTGACATCAGCAGCAAGTAACAACAGTAGTGACAGAAGTAGCAAGGAACAACAGGTAGCGACAAAGTAACGTAGCAAGGACCAGTAGTAAAAGACTCGTAGGCAGTGGATCGGTGATGGATGAGTATGCCGGATGTGATTCATCATGTAACAACTATAACACGGAGAGATATGTAACTAGCTCCCGTTCGTGAATCTAATGTAGTCATGGATTCCGTATGTTGTCATACGTGCTTAGGGAAAAGAACTTGCATGACATCTATTGTCCATCCCTCCCGTGGCAGCGGGGTCCTAATGGAAACTACAGGATATTAAGGTTCTCCTTTTAATAAATAACCGGACCAACGCATTAACACTTGGTGAATACATGAACTCCTAATACTATGGTCATCTCCGGGAGTGGTTCCGGCTATTATCACTCCAGGGTTGCCGGGTCATAACACATAGTAGGTGACTACAACTTGCAAGATAGGATCTAAAACACACATATAGTGGCGACAACATAATAGGTTCAGATCTGAAATCATGGCACTCGGGCCCTAGTGACAAGCATTAAGCATGGCAAAGTAGTAGCAACCTCAATCTCAGAACATAGTGGATACTAGGGATCAATCCTCCTCAAAACTAACTCGATTACATGATAGATCTCATCCAACTCATCACCGTCCAGCAAGCCTATGATGAGATTATTCACGGACGATGAAGAGCATCATGGAATTGTCGATGGAGGAAGGTTGATGATGACGATGGCGACAATTTCCCCTCTCCGGAGCCCAAAACGGACTCCAGATCTTCCCTCCAGATGAAGAACAGGAGGTGGCGGCACCTCCGTATTGTAAAACACGATGAATCCTTCTCCCTAATTTTTTTCGGGCGAGACAGAATAAATAGAGCTTACTTTGAAGGCGATGGCGCTACGTGGGCCCCACAAGCCCTCACGGCGGGACCAGGGGGGTGGTCGCGTCCCCTGGGCTTGTGGCCCATTGGCACGCCCCCTGTGGTGGATCATTGCGCGGGTATTTTTCATTAATTCCAGAAAAACTCTCCGTAAATTTTCAGGACATTCCGGGAACTTTTATTTCTGCACAAAAACAACACCATGGCAATTCTGCTGAAAACAGCGTTAGTCCAGGTTAGTTCCATTCAAATCATGCAAATTAGAGTCCAAAACAAGGGCAAAAGAGTTCGGAAAAGTAGATACGACGGAGACGTATCAATTACCAAGATATGGCCTAGCATTGAAATTACTCCTATAGGCATTGTTATTGAAATTACTTCACAAGATAAAATTCACATCAATGGCATTATCATTTTCCTCAATTAAAGTAGAAAGGGGGATGCCATTAGGATCAACATGAGCAGTTTTATTAGCAACCAAATCCATAAGATCACCCACGTTTTCATCAAAGTAGTGATTTCCTCAATAGAATTTACCTTCTTACCAGCTGGAGCTCTTTCGGTATGCCATTGAGAATAGTTGGCCATTATGTTCTACAGAAGTTTGGTGTCCTATCCTAAGGTCTCCTCCATGAAGGTACCACCTGCGACAAAATCTAGAAGATTTCTAGATACAAAGTTTAGTCCAGCATAGAAGTTTTGGATAATCATCCACAAGTTTAAACCATAAATATGGAAATTTGTAATCATTAATTTCATCCTCTCCCAAGCATGTATGACATGTTCATGATCATGTCGTTTGAAATTCATTATTTGATTTTTAAGGGAGATGATCTTAGCAGGAGGAAAATACTTGGCAATAAAATCATCTTTACACTCATCCTATGTTCCAATACTATTACGTGGTAAAGATGAAAACCAAGACTTAGCTTTATCTCGTTGTGAAAAAGGAAATAATTTTAATTTCACAATATCAATATACATGTCCTTTTTCTTTTGCATATCCCAATGTTTAACAAAAGTATTGAGATGAGTTGCGAGATCCTCATTAGGACTTCCCGGAAATTGTTCTTTCATGACAAGATTCAACAATGCAACATTAATATCAAAAGACTCTGCACTAGTGGAAGGTGGTATAGGAGTACTAATAAAACCATTATTATTAGTATTTTAGTAGTCATACAACTTGCTGGTATCTTGACACATGGTTACCGAGTAATCAAAGTAACAAGCAGGACAAGTGAACTAGCTAGCACAGAAGCAAACTATTAACAAGCAAAGGTAAATATTTTTTATTATTTTTTTTAAGCAAGCAAAATATAACAGAAATAGAAAAAATAGCAAATGAATGATAAATTGTGTGAAGTTACTTGGTAGTTGGTGATGATATTCCCCGGCAACGGCCCTAGAAATCCTTCACGATAATTGTGATCTATGTTGGGTTTTCCATGAAGAGGAACGGGTAATTGGAGCACAATACGGATAAGTATTTCCCTTAATTAAGACACCAAGGTTTATCGAACCAATAGGAATATCAATCCTCAGTCGTCTTAAACGACTGCACACAAAAGAGCAAACAACTTGCACCCAACACGGGCAAGAGGGTTGCCAATCCCCTTGATCTCGTTATTTGCAAGCAAATGAGGTGTATAGATAATTGTAGAGAATTTTAACTTGCAAACGAAAATAAAAGACAAATAAGAACAACGAGGAAATTATAAGTTTTCTAAATTTATAAGTGAATAGACCGATGGGCCATAGTGTTCTCTAGTGGAATCTTTCATGAAAGCAACATATGGTGGGTAAACAAATTACTATTGGGCAATTGACAAAACAGTGGATAGTTATGCGATTTTCACGATAATGATCATGTGTATATAGGCATCACGTACATAAGCAAATACATTGACTCCCGTCTGCACCTACTACTGTTAATCCACCCATCGAGCGCTATATAGCATGCATCTAGAGTATTAAGTAAAAATAAGTAACGCTTGGAGAACGATGACATGATGTAGACAAAGTAAGCTCAAGCAATATGGATAAACCCCATCGTTTTATCCTTAGCGGCAACAACACATGCAATTTGTCCCCTTCTGTCACTGGGATATAGAAACTCGTCTGGTTGAACTCACTACAACGCACCCCTCTCACTGAAGAAATACCAAACTACTTGGTCAAAGCAATTCAATACATCAGAATGATCATGCAAATAAGAATCATATTTCAAAGAAGGCTCAAATACTTTTCATGAATAATTTAAACATAAACCCACAATTCATCGGATCCCAACAAACACACCATACAAAAGAATTACATTGGATAGATGAAAGCAAAGATGCGATGATAATAGTATTGAAGATCAAGAGATAAATAGAGAGAGAGATCTAGATACTAACTATGGACCCGTAAGCTTGTGTTGAACTACTCACACATCATCACGAGGGTAGCAATATTCATGAAGAGGCCCTCCGTGATCGATTGCCCTCCCGCAGGGTGCCAGAATGGAGCTCCAGATGGGATCGCCGTGGAATAGAGACTTGTGGCAGCGGAAAAAGTGTTTCTCTCTGATATTTAGGGGTTTTTAGAATATATGTGAATTTATAGGCCACGGAACGAAGGTAGGGGACCCACCAGCGAGGGACAAGCCATGAGAGCGTGCCTACCCCCAGGTCGCGCCCTGTTGTCTTGTGCCTCCCTCGTGTGGCTTCCGACCTTCTCTCCAAGCTTCTACGTTTTGTTTTGGTCCATAAAAATCATAAAAAAGTTTCGGGGCAATTGGACTTTGTTTGGTACTATAAAGTTGAAAACAAAAAACACGTAGAAAACAACAAGTGGCACTATGCACTGGGTCAATAGGTTAGTGCTAAAAAATAATATAAATTGGTAAATTATGACCCAAAAAGTATCCTGGCATGATAATATAACAACATGGAACAACCAAAACTTATAGATACATTGGATACATATCAAACACCCACAAACACTTTGTGTTCTACTTGTGCATATCATCAACGCATAAACCTAGCTCGTGATGCCACTCTTGTTGAACTTTGTATGGAAAACAAAAAATCCTACAAACACCCCCACATCTATTCTATGGAGATTCTAGCAATGATAGGGATAGGTGTCTACATACCCTTGTAGAACGAAAGTGTTAATGATCTAGAGGTCATTGTTGGCGTAGTCATTCTCGCGTCGCGATGCAATCCGATCCAAGCACTGCACGTGCGGCACCTCTGAGTTCAGCACATGTCCGACTCGGTGACATACGATCCTTCTTGATCCAACAAGAGATGGATAATAGGTAGATGATATCTAAACTAACACAACGGCGTGGTGGTGGTGGTGATGGCAACGGAATTCTGGCAGGGCTTCGCCAAGCACGTACCAGAGAAATGTGAGAGGAGTTGGGAGAGCCAATGGAGAAGGGTGAAGGGTTGGCTGCCCACATGCACCTCCCCCATCTATATATAGGCTAGAGGGCATGGAAGGGCATCCAAAATCCTCCTAGTGCCAGCCACAAGGGAGAAAACCCTTTAAACATGAAGATAACATCTTACCTCTAGATTCAACAGTTTAAATTTGGAGATAAGATCTTATCTCTAGATTTAAACAACATGTGCCTTGGCGAATGGTGCAGCCAACCCCATGTGGTATGTAGCCCCACCCCTCGGTCCATGTGGGACCTTCCCGGGTCGTTGGTCCCCACGGTGGAACCCCCGGAACCTTCTAGAAGCTCCGCGGTACTCTATCAAAAAATTACCAAAATTTTACGGAACCCTAAATATGTAGATCTTTACCTCCGACCCATGTTAGAGATCCTCGTTATGTCCCGGATCCCATCCGGGACTCCGAACAACTTTTGGAATTTCCACTATTAATATCTCAACATTACCCTAGCGCTACCGAACATTAAGCGTGCGACCATACGGGTTTGAGAATCATGTAGACATGAACAAGATACCTCTTTGGTCAATAACCAATAGAGGGACCTAGATGCCCATATTTCTTCCTAAATATTCCATGAAGATCTTCAATAGTTCAACCATGATGTCAAGGATTCAGTTAATCTCGTATGCGATTCCTTTGTCTAGCGATATGTTACTTGCTCGAAATTCGATTGTTAGTATCCCATACCTAGTTCAATCTCGTTACCGTCAATTCTTTTTACTCGCTCCGTAATACAAGATCCTGTGACTAAGTCCTTAGTCACATTGCTTGCAAGATTCTTGTGATGTTGTATTACCGAGAGGGCCGAGAGATACCTCTCCGTTATACGGAGTGACAAATCCCAGTATTGATCCATGCCAACCTAGCAGACACCCTCGAAGATACCTGTAGAGTATATTCATGAGCACCCAATTACAAAGTTCCATTTGATACACACAAGGCATTCCTCCGGTGGCAGGGAGTTGCATGATCTCATGGTCTTAGGAACAGATGCTTGACATGAAGAAAGCAGTAGCAGTAAACTAAGTGATGCAATCAAATGATATGCTTACGATCGGGTATTGTCCATCACATCATTCTCCTAATTATGTGATTCCGTTATCAAATGACAACTCATGTCTATGGTTAGGAAACCTTAACCATCTTTGTTTAACGACCTAGTCTAGTAGAGGCTCACTAGAGACATGGTGTTGCTTATATATCCACACATGTATTTAAGTTTCCGGTCAATACAATTCTAGCATGGATAATAAACGATTATCATGAAAAAGGAAATATGATAATGACCACTTTATTATTGGCTCTAGGGAATATTTCCAAAAGATAGGCCACATATAAAATTTCATCTGAATTAGAGTTCATTTCATACGTGAACTATTAAATATGGAGACACTATAGCCGGTCTAGAAATAAACCAATTTGCTAAATAAGTAAGTCTATATAGGCCCACCCAACTTCCCTCTCATCTAACCTAGCCCATCTAGCTCATATATCCATTGCTATATAAGGCAACCCCTTCATCAAATTGCGGAAAATCCCAAATTTCTAGGAAAAAACCCTTACCTTCTTTTTTTTCACAACCCAAATTTCCAAATACAACCGTCATAGCGCTTTAAGATCCACGCCACCCACGATCCAACGATCAAGACGGACTCCCATCAACCATGCTGCATCCTTCACCGTCGTCGTGGTCGAGATCCCCACCCCAACCCATCTGGGCCCAGAGGAACCCTAAACCACCTCCTCGGACTTGACCGAAGACTTGCACTGCCTCGAGTCGTCCTGTTAGAGGCCTCCCGTCCACGCCAGCATTCACCACGCCCGCGAGCTTGTGGGAGCTCCACCAACAGGTCGCATGTCACCATACTTCTCCTTTCTTTCTCTATTCTCCCACTTATCTCTAACCTATGGCCGTATTCACCCTATAGAGCCATGGAGTGTCTCCGCCTTGCCGTATTTACCATTGTCAACTAGATAGATGGCATTGTCGCCTGGATCAGCTGCACGACGTCCACGAATGTCATTCTCTCGTGTATTCAATGCACCATCTCCACCAATATCATCCTCTTACGAGATCTATCAAGAATATTCCTAGAGGTAATCATGTGATGGTGTGGTAATTTATAACGTCAACCTTCAATATTGTGTTCACTCGTATCGGTGAATATGTCACCTATTTGTGAGATTATGTGTTCTAAGACACTATCCTAATGTGCCAAGTCATAGAGGATGTTGGGGCGCACATCCAAAGACTTGGTGTGTCTATTAGCAGATGGCCACGCTCATAGATCATGTACATGGTGCTATCAATTTGGTATATGTAGCTAGAGTTGGGGACTCAGAGCTAGACTTGACACATTTACATGTCAATTTGGCTATAATTTGTTTATATCGAGTTCAAGGTATATGTAATGTCCTTAGACTTGAGTTCATCGCATGATCCTTGGGATGTGAATCACTTTGCTTAGAGGTCACCAAAAACAACTTTGTAATTGGGTGGTTGAAATGATGTTTTCAGAATATCATGAACCCTGCTTCAAGGCATGGTCGATGAAGAAAGGATATTGCCCTTCCATTTTGATGAGAATATTTGGTCCCTCTTGAGTGTTGAGTGATCAGATCATGGAAAGAAAATATATGTGACTAAGGTTAAGAGTCAACCTCATAAGGGATCTGATTCAGTGGTCTATAAGAGAGGTCAAAATCATCCAACAAGAATGACAAGATCTTGCCTAGCGCTTCAACAAATATATCATATGAGGGGATTGGATATATGACATATTGAGATGTTGAACTTAGGAATTGACATATCTTGTTAGAGGCCACGACCACTTATTGTGCTACTTCAAGTTGGCCTGACACGAGTTGATAAACTTGGTCCTAGAGTAGCAACTCATGGCGTCAGTAAGGGCACCTTGGTCGAGCAAGAGTTACTCGGACCACTTATCGTGTCCTAGTACATGAACTCGTGGGGTCACACACCTAAGGATACATAACCCACTTTGATAAGATCTGATGGGTTATGGGGACTGGACTCCGTGTGGGCCTCAAGAAATGAATCTATGTAGGGGAGGGTATACAACAAGGTACAGTGCACATATTATGGCACATAAAAATGCAAGGATATCAAGAAACCTTCCAAGTACCTCCGCCATCTCCTTCCTAGGGTCGCAACATGAGCCTTAGTAGTTTGTTAGTGAGTTATCCCGGATTATGTGCATCGATACACCTCGAGAGGCGTTGTAGTGTGAATCTTGGGTGCAACATGTCGATCGATCGGTGATCAAGAGGGCGGTGCCATAAAATTATGAGTGATGAGTAGTTGTATCACTATAGTTCCACCGACGAGCTTCGCTGGCTCTATGTTTTCTACGGTTTGGCAAGTCAAGTGGTACGGTCTTGATCTCCTTCCTGCAACATGATCTTGGGAAGCGCAGGGTGGAAATTTTTATTTAGCGCTAGATTCATAAAAGGATTATCCCATCCTTGTTAAACCAAACAGTGTAGAGGAAACCAATGAATCTAATAATGATGGAAATGAAGAGACAACAAATGATGGTGAGGAAGAAGGAATACCAACATAATTTGTAGAAATTAACACGAAAGTTGAGAAAGTAGAAACTAGAGTTGATGAGGGGAAAATGGAAAAAAAACACAAACATGGAAAAAGGAGCCACGAATTGATAGTTGGTCTTCTTATGACAACATGTGAGCCCAAGCTCAACACGAAGGTTTCCAAGGATACATGGGTCCACAATACAAATTTTGTCCATCGGAAGTCTTTCCTGGGCAAAAGGGTCACCCAACAAAGGTTGTTACCAACAACATTCTTGCTGCTCTTGATGATTTGAAAGTAGTGAATGTCATGGGAATGAACCTGACAATAGTACTAGGGGTACGAACAGAGGGTGGAGACTAGCTACAACGCAGTGGCCACACTCAAATGTATGAGTTCAGGCCCCACTAGAGAGTGGTAAAGACCCTACGTTCCAAGCCCGGACGCTTGGTGTTTGCTTATGGGGGATGTGAGTATATAGAATGACCAACCCTTGTCACGGAGCTCAAGGCAGCCTAATACACAGTGTATGTGGGTTTGTTGAGTCTCATAACAAGGGTGAGTTAATGCTAATGACAACCGAAGTTACTGTTGGCTAACGTAGCATAAATTCAAAAAAATTCCTATGCATATTCAGATCTTCCTATGGAGAGACAAGCAACAAGAGAGGGGTGAGAGCATCTTCATACCTTTGAAGATCGCTAAGCGGAACCGTTGCTAGAACGCGGTTGATGGAGTCGTACTCGCAGCGATTCAGATCGCGGTGTGATTCTGATCTAGTGCCGAACCACGGCACCTCCGCGTTCAACACACGTGCAGCCCGGTGACGTCTCCCGCACCTTGATCCAGCAAGGAGGAGGGAGAGGTTGGGGAAGATCTCCGGTAACACGACGGCGTGCTGTCGATGGAGACATGAGGTCTCCCGGCAAGGCTTCGCCAAGCACCGGCAGAGAGGAGGAGAAAGAAGAGCAGGGCTGCGCCGAGGGAGAGGCAAAACTGTGTCTCCGAAAGCCCAAAAATGCCCACTATATATAGGGGGAGGGAGGGGCTGCTCCCCCTTGAGGGTTTCCCTCTCCAGGGAAGGGTGGCAGCCCTAGATGGGGAGAGGTGCGACGGCCAAGGGGGGGAGGAGGGGTGGCGCACCCTTTTGGTGGGCCTTAGGCCCACCTGCGCAAGGGTTCCCCCCCCCTCTCCCTTCTTCTTGCGCCATGGGCTGAGTGGGGGGCGCACCAGCCCACCTAGGGGCTGGTTACCTCCCGCACTTGGCCCATCTAAGCTCCCGGGGTCGTTGCCCCCTTCTGGTGGACCCCCGAGGCCACCTCCGGTGGTCCCGGTACGTTACCGGTGACGCCCGAAACACTTCCGGTGTCCGAAACCATCCGTCCTATATATCAATCTTTACCTCCGGACCATTCTGGAGCTCCTCGTGACGTCCGGGATCTCATCCGGGACTCCGAACAACTTTCTATAAACTCGTATAACAATTCCCTATAACCCTAGCGTCATCGAACCTTAACTGTGTAGACCCTACAGGTTCGGGAGACAGGCAGACATGACCGAGACACCTCTCCGGCCAATAACCATCAGCGGGGTCTGGATACCCATGGTGGCTCCCACTTGTTCCACGATGATCTCATCGGATGAACCACGATGTCAAGGATTCAATCAATCCCGTATACAATTCCCTTTGTCAGTCGATATAGAACTTGCCCGAGATTCGATCGTTGGTATACCTATACCTTGTTCAATCTCGTTACCGGTAAGTCTCTTTACTCGTTCCGTATCATGTCATCGTGTGACTAACTCCTTTAGTCACATTGAGCTCATGATGATGTTCTACCGAGTGGGCCCAGAGATACCTCTCCGTCACACGGAGTGACAAATCCCGATCTCGATTCGTACCAACCCAACAGACACTTTCATAGGTACCCGTAGTGCACCTTTATAGTCACCCAGTTACGTTGTGACGTTTGATACACCCAAAGCACTCCTACGGAATCCGGGAGTTGCACAATCTCACGGTCGAAGTAAAAGATACATGACACCAGAAAAGCTTTAGCATACGAACAATACGATTTAGTGCTACGCTTAGGATTGGGTCTTGTCCATCACATCATTCTCCCAATGATGTGGTCCCGTTATCAATGACATCTAATGCCCATGACCAGGAAACCATGATCATCTATTGACTAACGAGCTAGCCAACTAGAGGATTGCTAGGGACACATTGTGATCTATTTATTCACACATGTATCACTGTTTCCTGTCAATACAATTATAGCATGAACAATAGACGGTTATCATGAACAAGGAAATATGATAATTGTCACATCCCTAACCCTTAACCAAGATAGCATTGTTCTCATGTCTTCTTTGCATTTGCATCTAAGAAGTTTCAACAAAAACAACAAAGTGGCAAAGGAAAAACTCAAAACCCTAGCCACCATTTCAACTAAAGGAAATTTCAACTAGTTCAAAATCAATGAACCCAAAATGGCCTCAAGAAATGTTCAAACTTTCTGATAAATCATGAAAGTAAATGAGCATTGGAGAAAACTATTTTCTTGACACTTTAAGCATTTTAAATAAATGCAAAAGCCACTGGTTTCAAATTTAAAAATTTGAAATCAGAAACTATAATTTTCCAAAAATGTTGAAAGTCTTGGAAATGAGTGGGGATATTATAACAAATATTTCAGGAGGTCGAAATCAGTTTTTACCTTTTGTTTTGGAGCTGAAATAATTAGCAAAGCAATAAATAGCAAAACAGAAAAAACAAAAAAGAGAAAATGGGAAAAGCTTACCTGACGCCCAAGCCAGGCCCAGCCCATCTCGCCGCTCGTCCCCTTCCCCGCGCCAGTAGGCAGAAGGAGGTGGCCGCCGCCTCCTCCGGCGCGGCCACGCACCTGCGTGCCTGCCTGGCCGCCGGTTCGCGCTGGCGACGACGGGGATAAGCTCCCCAGAGCCTCCCCTATCCATTCCCCGCCTCGGTTCTCCTCCTCCGCCCGGATCCCCTCCTTCTCCCTGCTGCCGCCATTAGAGCCGAGCTCGAGCTCGAGCTGGCCGTGCCCCTGGCCATAGGATCCCCTCCGCGAGCACGCCATTAGCTCCGCCTCGTCGCCCTGGTCATTCCTGCAGAAGCCGAACCTTCCTCGCGCCCTGCAACGCCCGCAACGCCGTCATCTTCTTCCTCCGGCCGCCGGACCTCTCCCGTCGATTCGTCGCCCCCAGGCCTTCCCCGAGCCATCTGAGCTCTTCTCTGCACTCCCTGTGAGCATGCGGTGGTTTTCCCTAAGTTTTCCCCGTCGATCTCCTCCTCTAGCCCTAGTTTCACCGGAGCCCGACGAGCACCGCCGCCGCCGCTCGTCGCCGGTAGCCCTCCGATGTCCAGCTCGTCCTCCCGAGAGCACCAGCAGCTCCAGGACGACGCGTAGATGCCGTAGCAGCTAAGAACTAAGCGTGGATCCCTCTGATTCAAAGCCCCCGACGACGCCCGAGCTTCGGCCGCCGCTCCGGCTCGTCGCCGACGCCTCTTCCGGCGACCCTAGCCTCCCCAGTTGGTCCAGCCAGATCGGCCACTTCGCGAGCTTGCTGTAGCTGCCAACCGCGTGCGTTTTCGTGCCGTGCAGTGCCGTCTAGGTCGCCTCCAGCGAGCCCTCCGCCGCGGGTTTGGTCGCCGGCGACCACCCACCGGTGGCCGTCGACGTGGCCGACCATTAGGGCCTAATCGCCCTCCCCTGAGTCGCTGCCAGAGGGCCCCACGCCTGGTCAAACCCCAATTAGGGGCTGGTCAGCGCGGGATTAGTCCCAGAGAGGCTGACCAGTGGGGCCCCCCTGTCAGGTTTGACCTGCACAGGTCGGCTGACCTGCTGACGTCAGCCTCATGCAATAAATGGAATTTCCAGTATAAAAATAATTCAGGAAATTGCTAAAAATTGCAAAAATCATAGAAATTAATCTGTAACTCCAATGAAAATAATTTATATATGAAAAAGTATCAGAAAAATTCAAGGATTCTGATTATGCTATCTTCAACTATGTTTGAAAAAGTTACAGAACCCTAAATTGTGAAATAAGGAATAATTCAATTCTTTTAATCACTTTATAAATGGAATTTGCAAAAATATCCAAAATTCATTATAAATACAATGATCACACACTGCCCTAGGGGTAAATCAGTACCATAACATGACATTTCATGCATGTTAACATTAGGTTGATCTGAGCATCAGGTCGAATCAATTAAACCGGTATCCGCGAATACCCGTTTGAATTGCTATTCGAATGTGATTCAAATCAACTCTAAACCTAAAACACCTTGATTATAATAACTTATCACCTGCATTCTCATGCCATGCTCATGCATCATTTTGATTGCATATGATTGTTATTGAATGTTGCCATTCATTTCGGTAGGCTCCGCACCCCCGGATTCCACCGAATATCCGTCCGACGGATATCGTTCCTCCTCTAAGCAACAAGGCAAGCAACCCTTTTGATCATCCCGATAACACCTATGTTCTTGCTCCTGCACCTATTTAATGCATTAGGATCAAATGCTTCAACTGCTTTTGCCACGATAGTTGGACCCACTTCCTTTGCATGACTTAACCTTGTCACAGTAAATAGCCGAACCTTGCAACCTAGCATACCTGGTAGTTGCTTGAGCTATGATGTGCCTTATCCTGCTATGCATGCTATGCTTAGAGTTGTGTATGGTCTGTCATCCGGGAGATGAACAGAAATGTGGAATGTGTTCGGTGAGCAAAGGTCGTGTGTTGAACTTGATTTGGTAAAGGTACCGGTGAAAGGCTGTGTAGGAGTACATGGCGAGTTGTTTCATTGGAACCGTCCTTAGGAACTGAGTTCCGTGTATGTAATCCAAGACTAGATACTACCACATGCTGGGCCCTGAAATATGACCCCGCTCGGCCTATTAATCGCGTAGTACTCGGTCCAGGAGTTGCAAGTAGTTTCTGGTGTTTATAGTAATGCTGGAGGCCGTGCATGGTGCTGACCTGAGAGGTGGACCGTGATGCGGTAGGCAGTGGCACGGTGTACCAAGTGGCACCCGGATGGTGGGCTTGGGAACCCTGCGCACATCGTTTGAGGCCGTGGCGGAAACCTCGGCCGGACTTCCGTACGGGTTACTCTCAGATAGGCGATAAACCTGGACTAGGTACTAGTGTGATTAACGGTCGTGGCTGACTCCCTCGCTGGGCTTCCGCTTGAAGGTTGCCGAGGTGCATGACGTGCACATGGCGATAAGTGGCGGGAGCGTGTGTGACGAAGTACACCCCTGCAGGGTTATGATCTATTTGAATAGCCGCGTCCACGGATATGGACTACTTGGAGACATATGTTGTTCATAGATAACTTCAATGGCTACTCATCAAATGTCAAGATAAGCGTGAGTGTCGTGGACGGCATTTCCGTATGGAGACGGAATGATTCCACGATAGTGTATTGTTGTGGTGTTAGTGGACTCGTGTGCGAGAAATCAAGTTGTCAAAATTAATTTCAAAAAGCAAGTTGTCTAGCCACGAGTCAAATGCTGGCTTTCCGCATGAAACCCCACAATACCTTCTTGATACCTTGCATGAGTAGTTAGTCATCCTAAAGTCTTGCTGAGTACCTTCGTACTCATGTTTTCTTAATAAATGTTGCAGAGGTTGCTAATGACCCTAATGGAGGGTTCTTCGTAGACATCGACGACGACGAGTAGCTGGTGTCCCAGCTACGATCTGGCCCTACGTCGGCTCTGTAGTATAGTCAGGCCATGTGCCTTCCAGTTGCTCTGTCTGTACCCAGATAGTTTATAACTCTTCCGCTGGCTTGTATTGTATGACTGCTATTATGGGTCGTGAGACCCTTAATGTGTAATAATATGTGTGTGGCTCTTCCGAGCCTCTTAAATAAAGCTTGTATGTTTATGGTTATGTTGTGATGCCATCGATGTATCTATACATATCGGTATGCCATGCGTACGTGTGTCTTACTTGATATGTATGGGGTTCGAATACCTAGTCGTGAACTTTAGTAGCACTCCTTACAAGGAAATGCCCCTTTGTGTTCCAACGAGCCCTGGTAGTTCGCTACTGCTCCGGACACATTGGTTGACCGGCATGTGTCCTTCTTAGTTGCTGTGTCTGTCCCCTTTGGGGAAATGTCACGCGACGTAATGGAGTCCTTGTAGCTTGCTACGACTCGTCTACGTTCGTTGATGACCGACACCTGCTTTGTTGGGTCATGTATGCCTGTTCTTGTGCGGAACTGCCACTTTGGTTTATGACTAGACATGTCGATCCGGGTTCTTTGACATTGGAATGCTAGCGACACTATCACATACGTGAGTCAAAAGACGCAAACGGTCCCGGCTAAGGTAAGGCTGCAGCCGTGGAGTTAACCGTGCGTGAGACCACAAAGGGATGCGATGTGTTACAGGCTGGATTCCTATGGCTTAGGATTGGGGTCCCGACAGCGTTGGTATCAGAGCCTGACTGACTGTAGGATTACTAAGCCAAACTGGTCGAAGTTGAGTCTAGAATTGCTTTAGTTATATATAAGGGAATTGTTTGTGGAAGGGAACGTAACACTCTTGTTCTCTTCTCAAGATATTCTATTCTGGTCATCCTCGTCTTTTCTGCGGGAATTAAGGACTAGGTTACTCATCTTCTCCTAGGCTCGGATTTTTGATCGGTAGATTATAGGACTACGGGTCGAGAGATATTGGGTTTCTTTTATTCCTGGGAAGCAGGAAGTAAGTTTGATGATCAGAGAGTTGAACTTGATAGTTGAGTGGTGACGCTATTTCATTTTGGGTTGTCTCAAAATTTGTTTTGAGCATTTACAGCCGTTATGCTGCCCAATTTTTCATTCAGAGCTCTAATGCTTTTTGCATTACTCTCTATTTACAGATGCCTGGCCGTCCTTCTCGTCAGGTGGTACGTTTGACCAGGTGCATTGATGTACCGGGTCATACGGCCATGCTGGTCAGGGTGATGTCGGTGTGCGGTTACCGCTGGTACCCCGAGTACACGGTAGAGGAACAGTACCGAGACTTCAACCAGAGCCAGTACATCTGCACTGTTAGGGTATTTCCAGATTACCCTGGAGCGGAGAAGCCAATCCATTGGTCCTATGGGTTGGGAGTCACTGTTGACATGGCAGTACAAGATGCTGCCTATTCAATGCTGACTATCATGAGAGCGAGACATGCACTGCTGCAGAATTCAGAGTTCTGCTATGTTCCGGCCTCTCAGTCTGGCGAAGAGGGATACCTCAGTGGAGTCTATTTTGATTCCTCTATGGAGGACCCACTTCTGCAGTCCACTGTTGAGATGCTAGAGAACAGAGACAAGGATGCTCGTGCTCTCCGCATGGAGCTTTACGCTACCCGTGCCCGTCTGTGGACAGCTTTGACGCAGCTGGCACCGGAAGTCCAGATAGGGTATGGAGAGATGGAGCTGCTGAACCCTGTTAGGACCCATCTTCCGGCTCACGTTGACTGGCCAGCTATAGGAGGAGTCACACCTCTTCGGGGACCCCTCTTACCACCAGTCAGGGGACCAAGGCCACATCCGTGTCCTTATGGATCCCAGGGATCTCAGGCTAGAGTGTTTCCTGATCCGCAGGTTGAGCTTCCGGGTCATGGAGGTAACCTCTATGAGATGTTCTATGCGAATGCCTGAGCTATGAGCGGAAGGATAGTATGGTAGTAATGTGAAACAAATTCCGGAGGCCTAGATAAATAATGTATAGGAAGCTTGTAAGCCTCTGATGAGTAGTTCCACCATTTCAGTAGTTTGCTCTTCGAGTAAGTTTGTACTAAACTATGTAAGGGTGTGTATGAACCATGGTGTATATATAGCAGTTGCTTGTTACCATGTTGTTCGGATATTCATTTCCGCATTCCGTGTGTTCAGTACATTCTTAATCCATAGTTAGTATTGATATGATATTGGTCTAAGGTGAGTTTGTTTGTCAGGATGGTGTTCACCAGGTTGAACCGTGCCCCTGCTCATGAGCAAGGTGAGGGTAGTCAAGCGTCGCAGGAAGACCTGCCTCACCCACCTTCTCTGGTAGAAGTGATGCTTGAGGCAGAAAGAAACAAAAGGGAGACCAACCGACTGCTAGAGCGTATTGAGCAGAATACGCTCGACAGCCTAGGAATGCTGCAGTGTCCCTCAATGACTTTGTGAAGCTGAATCCTCCAAAGTTTCATCATTCCATCGATCCCCTCGATGCTGATGACTGGCTGTGCAGCATTTCACGCAAGATTCGCTCTGCGAATGTGTCTGAGGCCGACAAGGTGACCTTTGCGGCGTATTTCCTGGAGGGACCCGCCAATCTATGGTGGGAGAAGTTTGAAGCTATGCGTCCCGCTGAACCAGTGGCCACATGGGCAGACTTCAGTACAGCTTTTCGTCTGCACCATATTCCAGAGGGCCTGATGGACAGAAAGAGAGAGGAGTTCTGTGCCTTCACTCAAGGCAAGTTGTCTGTGGATGCCTATAGCCGCGAGTTCGGTAACCTCGCCCGCTATGCAACAGAGGAGGTGTCTACTGACGCCAAGAAGCAAGTAAGATTCCGTAAGGGTCTGAGCCCTGAGCTCCGTCGAGACCTGCGCCTCCATGAGTGTGCAAGCTTTCAAGCCCTGGTCAACAAAGCGATCAGTGCGGAGACTGGTCATACTGACTTCGAAGCCACAAGGAAGCACTCCCGTGACTTTGGCTCGTCTTCTGGTTCCGCGTTTCCAAAACGCAGGCTGTGGGTTCCAAACAGTTCTCTACCGCCAAGATACACTTCGAGGCCATCCTACGTGGCGCCTCAGACGAATTAGGCCAATCCTCCATCAAAAGCTTATGGTGGTCCAGCTAGCAATGCTGCACCACGTGCCAACCAGGTGATATGCTACAAGTGTGGAGAACCAGGGCATTATTCCCGTGAGTGTACTCAGAATGTGGGTGCCAAGCAACCCGGAAAGTCTGTCGGGCAGGCCAAGTCGGGCAAAGCGTTTTATGTGAAGCCAACTCCTGCACGTGGCCGTGTGAACTATGTGTCAGCAGAAGAAGCTGCAGAGGATCCCGATGTCATGCTGGGTACGCTTCTTGTTAATCATCACCCAGCGTCCGTTCTCTTTGACACTGGGTCTTCTCATTCCTTCATTTCAGAAAGTTATGCACAGTTGCATAACATGTCATTTTGTGATATGCCAATCCCATTGGTTGTCCAAACCCCTAGTAGTAAATGGCAAACCTCTAGGATAACCTATGACAATGAAATTCTAGTAGACAGGCTAGTTTTTCTAGCCTCATTGATAGCGTTGAAATCTTCGGATATTAATATCATCTTGGGCATGGACTGGATGTCAGCTCACTATGCCAAGATTGATACTCGCTCTAGAAATGTCCAGCTTACCCATCCCTCGGGTGAGATAGTAAATGTCTCTACTCGAGTTGCCAAATGCCAGATCTTTTCCCTAAATGCCAACCCTCTTCCGGAACTTGAAGACATTCCGGTAGTCCGTGACTTCCCGGATGTTTTTCCAGAGGAACTGCCAGGAATTCCAACTGACAGAGATGTAGAGTTTGTGATAGATCTTGTTCCGGGAACTGTCCCAATAGCCAGAAGACCTTATAAGATGGCACCCCTGGAGCTAGCCGAACTTAAAAAGCAATTAGATGAGGCCTTGAACAAGGGTTTCATTCGTCCTAGCTCTTCTCCTTGGGCTTGCCCCGTCCTCTTCGTCAAGAAGAAAGACGGAACGGATCGGATGGTTGTAGATTACCGACCAGTTAACCTGGTCACCATAAAGAACAAGTATCCGCTCCCCAGGATCAACGATCTGTACGATCAGCTCGCTGGATCCTCAGCCTTCTCCAAAATGGATTTGAGGTTGGGATACCATCAAATCAAGATTAAGAACGGGGACATTCCAAAGACGGCCTTTGTTACTCGTTATGGCCAATATGAGTACACCGTTATGTCCTTCGGTTTAACCAATGCCCCAGCCACCTTCTCTCGACTGATGAATTCAATCTTTATGGAGTATTTGGATAAATTCGTCGTAGTATACCTCGATGATATTCTCATCTACTCCAAGAATGAACAAGAACATGCCGAGCATCTAAGGCTGGTATTGATGAAACTTCGAGAGCATCGCCTTTATGCCAAATTTTCAAAATGTGAATTCTGGTTACCAGAAGTGACCTATCTAGGCCACGTAATCTCTGGTAAGGGTATTGCTGTCAATCCCGAGAGAGTTCAAGCTGTCCTTGATTGGACTCAACCTGAATCGGTTAAGCAAGTTAGGAGTTTTCTTGGTCTAGCGAGCTATTGTCGCCGCTTCGTCGAGAATTTTTCCAAGGTTGCAAAGCCTCTAGCTGAACTCCTCAAGAAGGATAAAAAGTTCGAGTGGACACCACAGTGTGAGCATAGTTTTCAGGAACTGAAAAGACGCCTGACTTCCGCACCTGTGTTGCTACCACCAAATTTTTCTAAGGACTTTGTTATCTATTGCGACGCCTCGCGACAAGGATTAGGTTGCATTCTCATGCAAGATCGTCATGTGATCGCATACGCATCTCGACAGTTGCGTCCACATGAGGATAATTATCCCACACATGACCTTGAGCTTGCAGCTGTGGTCCATGCACTAAAAACCTGGCGACATTACCTTCTGGGTAATCGTTGCGAAATATTCACTGATCACCAAAGTCTGAAATATATCTTCACCCAGCCGGATTTGAATCTCAGGAAAAAACGGTGGGTTGAGTTGATCTCGGATTACGACTTAGGGATAACTTACACCCCGGGGAAGGCCAATGTTATGGCCGATGCACTAAGTCGTAAATCTTATTGTAACAATCTGATGCTACAACAAGGTCAACAACTTCTCCATGAGGACTTTCGGAAGTTGAATCTTCATATTGTTCCTCAAGGATTCCTTTCTACCCTGGTGGCGAAGCCTACTCTTAAGGATCAAATTATAGCTGGCCAAAAGCGTGACAAGGGTATATCACGGATCAAGGAGAATATCTTTAGCGGAAACGCTAAAGAATTTTCTATGAATGATCAAGGTGTGGTATTCTTCCAGAATCGTTTAGTGGTTCCTAAGAACCCACATCTAAGGCAGTTAATCCTTAAGGAGGCTCATGATTCCCCTCTCACCATTCATCCTGGTAGTACTAAGATGTATCAGGACCTACGCCAGAGGTTCTGGTGGACTAGGATGAAGAGAGAAATTGCTGAGTTCGTTGCTAACTGCGATGTTTGTCGTCGAGTTAAGGCAGAACTCAAAGGCCTGCTGGCACCCTTCAACCTTTAGCTATTCCTGAATGGACATGGGATAAAGTTAGCATGGATTTCATTACCGGATTTCCCAAGACCAAGAAAGGAAATAATGCTATCTTTGTGGTCATTGACCGTCTTTCCAAAGTGGCTCATTTTCTTCCTGTTCGTGAGAGTATAACAGCTAGCCAGCTAGCAGAGTTATATATCTCTCGAATAGTGTCTCTTCATGGTGTTCCCCTAGAAATTAACTCGGACCGTGGAAGTATCTTTACTTCTCGTTTCTGGGAAAGTTTTCAGAATGCCATGGGGACTCACTTATCTTTTAGCACTGCTTTCCATCCCCAGTCAAGTGGTCAAGTAGAAAGAGTGAATCAAATCCTAGAAGATATGCTCCGAGCTTGTGTTATTTCGTTCGGTATGAATTGGGAGAAGTGCCTTCCATTCGCCGAATTCGCTTATAACAATAGTTATCAATCAAGCTTGGGCAAAGCCCCTTTTGAAGTTCTCTATGGACGAAGATGTCGAACACCTCTTAATTGGTCAGAAACCGGAGAGAGGCAACTCTTTGGCCCGGACATGATCCAGGATGCAGAAGAGCAGGTTCGCATTATTCGTGAAAAGTTGAAAACAGCCCAGTCTCGTCAAAAGAGCCAACATGATCGTCATCATAAGGCTGTGACCTTTGAAGTTGACGAGAAGGCTTACCTTCGGGTTACACCTTTGAAGGGTACCCATCGTTTCGGTATCAAGGGCAAGTTGGCTCCTCGTTACATTGGACCTTTCCGCATTCTTGCCAAACGAGGAGAAGTTGCCTACCAGTTGGAACTTCCTCCGCATCTTTCCAAGGTTCATGATGTTTTCCACGTCTCGCAACTCAGGCGTTGCTTTTCGGATCCTATCCGTGAAGTGGACCACGAAACGCTTGATCTCCAAGATAACCTTTCTTACCGAGAATACCCCGTGCGTATTCTTGATCAAGCTGAGCATACCACTCGACGTCGAAACCTCAAGTTTCTTAAAGTTCAATGGTCAAATCATTCTGAAAAGGAGGCAACTTGGGAAAGAGAGGATCGTCTCCGACTCGAATATCCTGCGTTATTCCCGACGACTTCTAAATCTCGGGACGAGATTCTTTTGAGTGGGGGTGAGTTGTCACATCCCTAACCCTTAACCAAGATAGCATTGTGCTCATGTCTTCTTTGCATTTGCATCTAAGAAGTTTCAACAAAAACAACAAAGTGGCAAAGGAAAAACTCAAAACCCTAGCCACCATTTCAATTAAAGGAAATTTCAACTAGTTCAAAATCAATGAACCCAAAATGGCCTCAAGAAATGTTCAAACTTTCTGATAAATCATGAAAGTAAATGAGCATTGGAGAAAACTATTTTCTTGACACTTTAGGCATTTTAAATAAATGCAAAAGCCACTGGTTTCAAATTTAAAAATTTGAAATCAGAAACTATAATTTTCCAAAAATGTTGAAAGTCTTGGAAATGAGTGGGGATATTATAACAAATATTTCAGGAGGTCGAAATCAGTTTTTACCTTTTGTTTTGGAGCTGAAATAATTAGCAAAGCAATAAATAGCAAAACAGAAAAACCAAAAAAGAGAAAATGGGAAAAGCTTACCTGACGCCCAAGCCAGGCCCAGCCCATCTCGCCGCTCGTCCCCTTCCCCGCGCCAGTAGGCAGCAGGAGGTGGCCGCCGCCTCCTCCGGCGCGGCCACGCACCTGCGTGCCTGCCTGGCCGCCGGTTCACGCTGGCGACGACGGGGATAAGCTCCCCAGAGCCTCCCCTATCCATTCCCCGCCTCGGTTCTCCTCCTCCGCCCGGATCCCCTCCTTCTCCCTGCTGCCGCCATTAGAGCCGAGCTCGAGCTCGAGCTGGCCGTGCCCCTGGCCATAGGATCCCCTCCGCGAGCACGCCATTAGCTCCGCCTCGTCGCCCTGGTCATTCCTGCAGAAGCCGAAGCTTCCTCGCGCCCTGCAACGCCCGCAACGCCGTCGTCTTCTTCCTCCGGCCGCCGGACCTCTCCCGTCGATTCGTCGCCCCCAGGCCTTCCCCGAGCCGTCTGAGCTCTTCTCTGCACTCCCTGTGAGCATGCGGTGGTTTTCCCTAAGTTTTCCCCATCGATCTCCTCCTCTAGCCCAAGTTTCACCGGAGCCCGACGAGCACCGCCGCTGCCGCTCGTCGCCGGTAGCCCTCCGATGTCCAGCTCGTCCTCCCGAGAGCACCAGCAGCTCCAGGACGACGCGTAGATGCCGTAGCAGCTAAGAACTAAGCGTGGATCCCTCTGATTTAAAGCCCCCGACGACGCCCGAGCTTCGGGCGCCGCTCCGGCTCGTCGCCGACGCCTCTTCCGGCGACCCTAGCCTCCCTAGTTGGTCCTGCCAGATCGGCCACTTCGCGAGCTTGCTGTAGCTGCCAACCGCGTGCGTTTTCGTGCCGTGCAGCGCCGTCTAGGTCTCCTCCGGCGAGCCCTCCGCCGCGGGTTTGGTCGCCGGCGACCACCCTTCGGTGGCCGTCGACGTGGCCGACCATTAGGGCCTAATCGCCCTCCCCAGAGTCGCTGCCAGAGGGCCCCACGCCTGGTCAAACCCCAATTAGGGGCTGGTCAGCGCGGGATTAGTCCCAGAGAGGCTGACCAGTGGGGCCCCCCTGTCAGGTTTGACCTGCACAGGTCGGCTGACCTGCTGACGTCAGCCTCATGCAATAAATGGAATTTCCAGTATAAAAATAATTCAGGAAATTGCTAAAAATTGCAAAAATCATAGAAATTAATCTGTAACTCCAATGAAAATAATTTGCATGACTTAACCTTGTCACAGTAAATAGCCGAACCTTGCAACCTAGCATACCTGGTAGTTGCTTGAGCTATGATGTGCCTTATCCTGCTATGCATGCTATGCTTAGAGTTGTGTATGGTCTGTCATCCGGGAGATGAACAGAAATGTGGAATGTGTTCGGTGAGCAAAGGTCGTGTGTTGAACTTGATTTGGTAAAGGTACCGGTGAAAGGCTGTGTAGGAGTACATGGCGGGTTGTTTCATTGGAACCGTCCTTAGGAACTGAGTTCCGTGTATGTAATCCAAGACTAGATACTACCACATGCTGGGCCCTGAAATATGACCCCGCTCGGCCTATTAATCGCGTAGTACTCGGTCCAGGAGTTGCAAGTAGTTTCTGGTGTTTATAGTAATGCTGGAGGCCGTGCATGGTGCTGACCTGAGAGGTGGACCGTGATGCGGTAGGCAGTGGCACGGTGTACGAAGTGGCACCCGGATGGTGGGCTTGGGAACCCTGCGCACATCGTTTGAGGCCGTGGCGGAAACCTCGGCCGGACTTCCGTACGGGTTACTCTCAGATAGGCGATAAACCTGGACTAGGTACTAGTGTGATTAACGGTCGTGGCCGACTCCCTCGCTGGGCTTCCGCTTGAAGGTTGCCGAGGTGCATGACGTGCACATGGCGATAAGTGGCGGGAGCGTGTGTGACGAAGTACACCCCTGCAGGGTTATGATCTATTCGAATAGCCGCGTCCGCGGATATGGACTACTTGGAGACATATGTTTTTCATAGATAACTTCAATGGCTACTCATAAAATTCTCAAGATAAGCGTGAGTGTCGTGGACGGCATTTTCGTATGGAGACGGAATGATTCCACGATAGTGTATTGTTGTGTTGTTAGTGGACTCGTGTGCGAGAAATCAAGTTGTCAAAATTAATTTCAAAAAGCAAGTTGTCTAGCCACGAGTCAAATGCTGGCTTTCCGCATGAAACCCCACAATACCTTCTTGATACCTTGCATGAGTAGTTAGCCATCGTAAAGTCTTGCTGAGTACCTTCGTACTCATGTTTGCTTAATAAATGTTGCAGAGGTTGCTAATGACCCTAATGGAGGGTTCTTCGTAGACATCGACGACGACGAGTAGCTGGTGTCCCAGCTACGATCTGGCCCTACGTCGGCTCTGTAGTATAGTCAGGCCATGTGCCTTCCAGTTGCTCTGTCTGTACCCAGACAGTTTATAACTCTTCCGCTGGCTTGTATTGTATGACTGCTATTATGGGTCGTGAGACCCTTAATGTGTAATAATATGTGTGTGGCTCTTCCGAGCCTCTTAAATAAAGCTTGTATGTTTATGGTTATGTTGTGATGCCATCGATGTATCTATACATATCGGTATGCCATGCGTACGTGTGTCTTACTTGATATGTATGGGGTTCGAATACCTAGTCGTGAACTTTAGTAGCACTCCTTACAAGGAAATGCCCCTTTGTGATCCAACGAGCCCTGGTAGTTCGCTACTGCTCCGGACACATTGGTTGACTGGCATGTGTCCTTCTTAGCTGCTGTGTCTGTCCCCTTTGGGGAAATGTCACGCGACGTAATGGAGTCCTTGTAGCTTGCTACGACTCGTCTACGTTCATTGATGACCGACACCTGCTTTGTTGTGTCATGTATGCCTGTTCTTGTGCGGAACTGCCACTTTGGTTTATGACTAGACATGTCGATCCGGGTTCTTTGACATTGGAATGCTAGCGACACTATCGCATACGTGAGTCAAAAGACGCAAACGGTCCCAGCTAAGGTAAGGCTGCAGCCGTGGAGTTAACCGTGCGTGAGACCACAAAGGGATGCGATGTGTTACAGGCTGGATTCCTATGGCTTAGGATCGGGGTCCCGACAATAATAACCATTTTATTATTGCCTCTAGGGCATATTTCCAACAGTTACTAGTAACAGCAGCTCTAACTCCGGCGTTACTGGTAACGCCAGCCTTCATTATACTTTATGTGGTAGTTTAAGTCTCTTGCCGTTGCATCCTATTCCTTGTTTGTATATTGCTTTAGACCAAGTATTGTAGCATGGCCGATTGACCAAAGATAGACTGAGTGACCCAGTGTTTCCGAGCGAGAATCTGTTTGCCCGAGTGAGACCCAGACTGCACCAATAGCCTTGCAGACTCTGATGACTTTGTGGGGCACTAGGTGGGCCCTGGAATGTAGGTCCATGGCCCTACCCCTAATGGACAACCCCATAAGTAGACCTTGAATCAGTTGAGGTTTTACCGGCTGAGTGAAAGATACTTCTCAGTGTCCTCGGTGTCCCGGAGACGCCGGAGACGTAGCTCGGGGTTGTCTCACTCAGACACTCACTAAGCCGCTATGGATTCACGAGTGAAATATTCTGAGTGTTCATACATGTCCACATGCCTAAAGTTAGTTAAAAATTCCTTATCTCATGGGGACACGAATTGACGACTTGGATGGATGCGAGCTTGGAGCTCCGAGTGATCAGGGGAATTTGGATGGATCCTACTCGTTCCCTGGTAAGGGTAACCGAGTCCTCTTTATGCGTATCTGAGTGATCAAAGACCCATGATGGGACGAGTCGCTCGGATGTCCAAGCAACGATGCTCTAAGAAATAGGATTTAGAAACCATTCGGCATGCCACTGCAACGGAGTTTGATGGTTTTTGAATCGTGGGAGCGCACTCGAGTGAGCGGAAATGGCTACGTCATGGGGAGGGGGGAAAGTCGCGAGGCGCCTCGATTTTCATGCCTGAGATTTCGCCACATGCTATGGATGCGCTTCGAGAGTGGATTGCTCGAGGGGGTCCTTTATGAAGCATATAAAGGGGAGGACCGAGGGAGGAGAGAGGCACACCCTCCAATTTGGAGCTTTTCTTCCTCCCCTCAGAACCTGTTGCCGCGTCCGAGAGCTCCACCGCACCTCCAGACACCACATGCCTCGACCGCCTCGCCGTGCGATATGATAAGGAGTGTGACGGCAAAGGTCGAGCAAGCCAAGAAGGGCTAGTGCGGGTCCTCATCAAGTGTCGGACTGCTACTGTCGGGCTGGATCCAGGGTGACTGGATGGCGTCCCGCGTTTCCAAAGGTCGTCTACTAGAGCTAGAGAGCTAGGGGCTCGTGGCTCCGGGGAGCTGGCGACTGCTGGAGGAGGGAGAGCGGGAGCCTGCGTCACGAGGAGACGAGCGAGAGCTCCTCGTCACTCATGTGGAGAGAGGTTTCTCCATGCCCCCGTATCCCTTCTGATGGGGATATGTACCTAGGGTAGGGCCATAGGTGTCACGCCCAAGATGCGACCCTATCCTCAATTTAGCATGAGGGCCTCGTCAGGGATAGAAGCGCATCTCGTCGTGTCGCAAGAATGGATATCGTTACAAGTACATGTACTGAAAAGAAGAGATATATATTGAGTTGGCTTACACTCGCCACAAGCTACATCAGAGTCACATCAGTACATTACATAACCAACAAGAGTAAGAGCAGGGCCCGACTACGGACGAAAACAAACGAGAAAATAAGAATGACGTCCATCCTTGCTATCCTAGGCTGCCGGCCTGGAACCCATCCTAGATCGATGAAGAAGAAGAAGAAGAAGCAACTCCAAATGAACAATCAACGCGCTCGCGTCAAGTAACCCTTACCTGTACCTGCAACTGGTGTTGTAGTAATCTGTGAGCCACAGGGGACTCAGCAATCTCTTTTCCAAAGGTATCAAGACTAGCAAAGCTTAATGGGTGAGGCATGGTTAAGTGGTGAGGTTGCAGAAACGGCTAAGCATATATTTGGTGGCTAACTTACGAGTACAAGAAAATAAGAGGGGGAAGATCTACGCATAACGGACGTGTCTACTGATGATCAAATGAATGATCCTGAACACCTACCTACGTCACACATAACCCCACCGTGTCCTCGATCGGAGCAGGGGCTCACGAAAGAGACAGTCACGGTTACGCACACAGTTGGCAAGTTTTAATTAAATTAACTTCAAGTTATCTAGAACCAGTGTTAAACAAAGTTTCCACGTTGCCACATAACCGCGGGCACGGCTTTCTGAAAAGATTTAACCCTGCAGGGGTGCTCCAACTAGTCCATCACAAATTACCACAAGCCGCATAGAAATTCTCAATCACGAAGCTCGCGATCTCGTCGGATTCCCTAGTGGAAAACCTCAACTCTGAGATTACCCAAAGCATCACTAGAATCCCGATGCACAAGATATTTCGTCAAAGGTAAAACTAATCCAGCAAGGCCACCCGACGTGTCGACGATCCCGATAGGAGTCGCGTACCTCCTTCTCAGGACACGACGGATGAGCTAGACGTCGGGATCGCTAAACCTCTGGGTGACCAGAGGGGCGCCGGACATCGCTCGGGTGGGACGAACACTCATGAGGAGCACTGGCCCGGGGGTTGATTAAGTTAGTCCGCGAGTGCTGGCGGGTCCCTATGCATTATTATTAGGTTATTAGGCAAATGTAGTACCAAAGTTGGGCCTTGCCAGACCAGCTTTAATCTAAAACGAATTATCAAGGGGGTCCCCATAACAACCCCGATCATGTTAGGAGCGCTCAATTATGGAACATAACACCGGTAGCCGAAACTAAGGGGGCAAAGGTGGAACAAAACACCAGGCTAGAAAAGGGCCGAGCCTTCCACCTTTTACCAAGTATATAGGTGAATTAAATTAAATAGCAATAATATGGTGATATAACAACGAACCCATGCTTTCACATGGAAGCATCTGCACCTGCAACTAGCAACGCTATCAACAGGGTTAAGAAGGCGGTAACATAGCCAATCAGTGGTTTGCTAGGTCGAACAGGTTGAAGGTAATCATGGCATTGTTGAGAGGGTGATATTTAACAGGTGGTAGGCAACGAGACATAAACTATAGAAGCGATAAACTAGCATGGCAATGATAGTAATGGTATCTGGGGAAATGATCATCTTGCCTGAGATCCCGCTGAGAAGAAGAATGACTCCGTGAAGCAAACGAACCGACGTAGTCGAACGGTCCTCACATCCGACATGCTTGCGGAACTCTATCGAGACGGAGGGAACCGGAAACACAAATCAACACACGATATTCACCACACGATGCACAACACATATGATGCATGAGCAGCTGGATACATGCAAGTCACGGCATGACAATTCACACAATCAAACACTACACATTAAGTGAAGTTCAATATGCAACGAGTTGCATATTGACGGAACTCCACATATGAACTATTTAGTTCACTCCCGGTTATTTACACGGCAAAATTAATGTTGTTAAACATGCAAGAGGTGAAGAGGAAATTAAACTACCTATCTAGGCATTTTAAGTGATGTCGGAAATGACATATAGCATCTCCGAGACGACCTCACATGTTAATTTACAAATCTGCCCAGATCTGAACTAACACCTTTAATTAGTTGTTAAACAGCAAAACAAATAGGTTCACGTGATTCTACGCGTCATTTCAAGCAATCTACACATAAAGCACATCTCCAACGGAACTACGGATCAAAAGTTACAAGCCCCGCAAGATATGATGGCATGAATGCAAAATGTGTGCAACGACAGTCACGAGCACTTCAAAACATGTAAACAGCAAGAGAAAATGAAACTACACAAGATCCTAAGCAAGTTTCATGTTGGACACGATCAAATCGGAGCTACGGTTCAAAAACTACGAGCAAAACAAGAAATGACTACAATCTGCCAAAATCAGCCACATAGCACTTTCTACGCCCCACAACTACGAGCTACACAACTCCGATAAACTCAAGCAAGGCGTGGCACGAAAGAGGGCAATAAGCACTACTACAAACAACTAATAACAACTAGCATGGCAGCAAGGAACACTAGGAAAAGAAGTCACAAAATGGCATCCCACACACTATTTCAGACTTAGTGAAAATTACACCTCATGAAAGTGCAGTTTTCGATCTGAAGAAATATTCACAGCAACAAAACCTATATCTAGAGGACTCCAAATGGCATGAAAATTCACAGCATGCTATAGAAACACAAGGTTAACAACTAATTCCATTGGACCAACGTCAAAAGAGCTACAGATCACAAGATAGAAGCAAAACAAAACAGCAACAGAATATAACAGAATTCCAGACTTAGAAATATTTCAGCTCCTCCAAATCAGCACTATTTCTAGCAACTTGAGGGCAATCAAACCACACCTAAACATGCATTTCTATTGCAACCAAAATTATCAGGGGCTAGTCTAAACACCCAAGAACAACTCCCTAGTTGACAACTCTGTCAAACGAAGAACGGATTAAATCCTACGAATTAAACAAAAGGGCAACATGGCAAAATATCGCGCGAACAAACTTACTCAAAAGCTAAAACTAATTGCACAGAAAAATCCCATGGAATTTTCTACCCCGAAAACATATAAAATATGTGGGGTTCAACACAAAAAAATGCCGCACATAAATGCGAGAAAATAACCTATACGCGGGAAAATAAATTACCGGCAAATCCCTACACATTAAAATACAATTGACCGCTCTAAAATACATGCAAAAATGAGTCCTAAAACATGGACATTTAATCTACGGTATACGGGCAGTCCGGACACGCACGAGAAATTATACGGGTCGGAAACATAATAGGACATCACGTGTTTGTAGGCATACGGCACGCTAAACTACATCAAACAAAAATGCAAGTTGTAAATTCGTAATCTACGCGAAATTCTACCCGAGATACATACCTAAATCTTCGCGATCCGACTTACGGGTAATATTCTACGGGCATACGAATATACGTTATTTACTGGAATTATCTAAAACGAAATTCAAAACATAAAAGACTACATGGGCCGACACGGGCGCAAGTTAGTTAAAAAGATGCTCAGGCGGGGGGGAGGACCTCACCTTCGCGACGGCCGGCGAACCCTTGGGCAGCGGACGGGGGCTTGCAGGGCGGCGGCTGGCGGGCAGGGAGAGGCGGCGGCAGCCACCTGCGGGCGCAGAGGCGGGGCACGGGAGCTCGGAATTAGAGGAGGCGTAGGAGCACGGGCACAGGAGGCGGCTGCCATGGGAGGGAGCTCGGGCAGGAGGAGGGAGGCGCCCTGGGCCGTTGGATCCGAGATCCGGTGGTCCAAATCGGGTGAGCTAGGCTGGATCAGATCTGGGGAAGAGAGATGGTTGCTAGGGTTTCCGGAATTGCACGCTTTTCGAGGCAGGGATAGGGGAGACTTAAAATGGAAGGGAAGGTGTGTTTAAATAAGAAAGGGGGGGCTAGGTTAACCGGAATTCCGTTCCGGATCCAACCACGCGGTCGGATTCGACTAATTCCGAACGCGTGACGGACGAGTGGTTGTGTAGAGGGGATATCCGGAGACGAGAGGGAGAACGGGCGGCGCGGCAACAATTTTTTAAAACACCGACAAAGGTCCGATGGTAGACCGAATACGGTGCCGCTACGGTCGACCGTTTGGTTACCAGACGAACTCCGATCGCGACGAAATTTGACAGGCGGCCTAACTACAACTAATAAAGACCGCGCGTCAAATCTCAACCCGATCATAGGAAGTTTTACGCACACTTTTAAAACAGGGTTACAATGGTGCCGCGGACGCGTGCGAGTACGGTCGGTCTCAGAACGGACAACGACGAGAACCGGCAACTAACAACGGATGCAAGTTTTGAAAACGGGCGGCAACGGAGACGCCGATGCAATGCTGATGATGTGCATGATGCGATGATGATGCAACAAATAAAAATAGACACACGACGAAAACGGAAAGAGAGGGGAATCTTCTGGAACGTCGGCATCGGGCTGTCACAACTCTCCTACACTACAAGAGGATCTCGCCCCGAGATCCAAGAATGAAAGGGGGAAGAGGATGAGAAAGAACAAGAGGTAAAAACTTAGTTGCTTCTTTGACAAACGAGTGAAACCAATGATCCTTGAAGGTTGCAAAGAGAGAGGAATGATAAGAGAAAGAATCAAGAATTCACGGAAAATTTCGGCAGCACTCCGGTAGGAAAATGGGATAAAAAATTCGATAAGATGGAAAAAATAGACAATATTCATAACAAACAACTAAATAGAGCAAGGGAACACCATGATCTTGATAGAACAACAAAATAGACCCAAAAGAGCAATAACACAATGCCTCCGGAACAAGAGAATATGGACTAACTCATACAGAAGAAGAGAATGAAGAAACGAATGACAACTATCATCACAATAGAATTGAAGAGCCTCCGGAGAGAGAATTGACTTAGTAGTTGGAAAACCAACAACGAAAAGAACAAGATAGTAGTGGACTTATGAAAATCATCTCAACATCTATGAGGTGACAACCAACCACTACAAGAACCAAGGATAGATGAAAGCAAAGATATGAAAACTTCTTACACCAAGAGGATACATTGAGAACTTGGATTAATGACAAGCACCACGATAGCAACACTCCATAGGAAAAGCTTTAGGTGAAGACCAAACCAAGATAGCTCAATGAAGAAATCATGGGTTGAAATATCTCATGATCAAAGAATTGATGGGTTTAATTATCTCATACTTGAATGGAAGTCTCTTCGAGGCTCCTACACTAACAAGAATGCTATAATATCACCTCAAAGGATAAAGGAAGAACAATTGCACATATAAATGCAAGAGAAAGGGTACTTGAGATTCTCCAACAAGAATCTTGAAGAACACTTGAGAATGAATTGAAACCTTGATGAACCACCATGAAGGACCACCGTATACAAATGAATGACGCAACGATATGAAGGTAGAAAAGAATAAGATTATGACCTTGCCAAGATTTAGATGAAGCCTCACAAAGAGATAATTAAAAGAACATGGAACTCCGGCAAAAGATAAGCACACGAGAAAAGAATTGAAACCATGAGCCACTCCGGAAGAAGAATTTAAATCACTATGAACAAGAATAAGAATTATGTTATGCTTATCCTTCATCAAGTTTAATTGATGACTAGCAACGGATTTAGCATACAACTTATTCCTCTTGAAAAGATTAAAGAGAGATAGATAAAGCCAAACTTAAGAAGTCTTGAAACAACCACCGACAAGAATTGAGACAAATGAGGCAATCCTGCAAGCATGGAGGTATATGAGAATGAAGAGATCAATAGCCGCCTGAGAGAAAACTTGAACAAGGCACCGGATAATCGAGAGACGAACGAAGAGACAACAATGGAGAAGAATTAGAGAACGAAAGTTGCAAGATGAGAACGAAGAAGTCTTCTGAAATGATGGCCTTCAGAGAATCGAGAATGAAACAATTCAGAAACGCACCGGATAGCAAGAAAGGGATACTCATGATTGGAACAAATAAGATGACGACACCAAGCTGAAATGATGAATCTCCAAGAGAATGAACCAAGATTTACGAGGAACACTCCTTCGAATTTGCAAGGTGAGAATGATGACGAGAAACAACACCAAGAATAGCTGAGACACTCCGGAATAATGAAGAATGAAAGGTTGAGCCAATTATGAGAATTATTTCGAATAGGCCTGGGAGAAGGGGTATGACTGATGAAATTCATAATTACGTCATAGTTGAAAAGAATTGAAGATCTCCGGAAGAATACAAGAGCTATAACAGATCCTGGGAAAAACCTGTGGGTTATGGGCCAACTCAAAGAAACCACCGTTAGAAAAGATTTCTTAGAAAGATTGATATTGCACCGGTAAAAAGAACAACTGAATTAAATTCACCGGTAAGGATGACAAGAATGAACAAATATGACACGAATCTGCTGAGAATCTTCACAATGAATCACCGGGTAAGAGAGAAAAGAACACACAGCGGAAGCACATGAAAAGAAAACTCTTGGATGAAAATTGAATCACTGAGAAAAAGGGCGGGAGGGTGGGGAAAAACAAAGACAACTTGGAACATATGAGATAACTCCGGAAAGAATTGAGAGAATGATCTGCAAAATTGGAGAGGATTAAGTTCACTTGGAGAGAAACACACCGGTTGAATGGATTTGATAAGATGACTCCGGTTGACAAAAATTGATATGACAATTGAACGAACAAAAGAATTTGCATTCTCAGATAAAAATATGAGAACACAGATTAGGAAAGATCTGAAATCACCAATTGACATCGAAGCAACACAAATTACCATATTCAACAAAACAAAGGATGAGGCTTATGAAACAAGCCAGAACAAACTCATGAGGAAGATTTCGTCCGATATTTTCGTGGACAGGAATCCACTAGATGTCGAACCCCAACCTAACATCATGTATTTGTTGGAAGATTGTCCTATAAGAGACTACTTGAATTCCCACCTATGAATTCCCAAAATATCTGGTCATGCAATCTGGTACACGGATACAAGGAGTAATATCACACAACTCCTCTACTAACCCGTCACCTATATCACATCCGTCAACACACGACCAGAATCTCGGACCTTCATCTACAACAGACCCTCGTGATCACAACGATACAAAGTATGGAAGTACTCCCGAACAATCTGCACTAGTATTGGGGACATCGGGGTTATCTCGCCACTACTAGTATTGAAGCAATTACGAACATCCTTCGTCCTGAGATACTAAGAAACCTGAATGATAACGATGTGCTCAAGAATCCCCTGGAGCTCAACTCCCCTGAGACTTAGAGCAGATAGGAGGCACCAAGACAGAACTCCGTCACATCGGCATCACATAGATTCCAAAAATATCCATGTCATCCTAAATTTTTTTTGAGTGAGAAGAGGAGTAGAATTAAATTATTACGTCAAGATTCCTCACCAGAGCATAGAAGAGGAGAAAAAAGAATCCTACTCTCCGATATATAACGAGACTCAAAGCAGTTTTTCACTAGACTCGACTCGGCCAAGTTCGATCAATCAAGGGGGCTCCTAGGTCGGTACTGCTCTGATACCAACTTGTCACGCCCAAGATGCGACCCTATCCTCAATTTGGCACGAGGGCCTCGTCAGGGATAGAAGCGCATCCCGTCGTGTCGCAAGAATGGATATCATTACAAGTACATGTACTGAAAAGAAGAGATATATATTGAGTTGGCTTACACTCGCCACAAGCTACATCAGAGTCACATCAGTACATTACATAACCAACAAGAGTAAGAGTAGGGCCCGACTACGGACGAAAACAAACAAGAAAATAAGAACGACGTCCATCCTTGCTATCCTAGGCTGCCGGCCTGGAACCCATCCTAGATCGATGAAGAAGAAGAAGAAGAAGCAACTCCAAATGAACAATCAACGCGCTCGCGTCAAGTAACCCTTACCTGTACCTGCAACTGGTGTTGTAGTAATCTGTGAGCCACAGGGGACTCAGCAATCTCTTTTCCAAAGGTATCAAGACTAGCAAAGCTTAATGGGTGAGGCATGGTTAAGTGGTGAGGTTGCAGAAATGGCTAAGCATATATTTGGTGGCTAACTTACGAGTACAAGAAAATAAGAGGGGGAAGATCTACGCATAACGGACGTGTCTACTGATGATCAAATGAATGATCCTGAACACCTACCTACGTCACACATAACCCCACCGTGTCCTCGATCGGAGCAGGGGCTCACGAAAGAGACAGTCACGGTTACGCACACAGTTGGCAAGTTTTAATTAAATTAACTTCAAGTTATCTAGAACCAGTGTTAAACAAAGTTTCCACGTTGCCACATAACCGTGGGCACGGCTTTCCGAAAATATTTAACGCTGCAGGGGTGCTCCAACTAGTCCATCACAAATTACCACAAGCCGCATAGAAATCCTCAATCACGAAGCTCGCGATCTCGTTGGATTCCCTAGTGGAAAACCTCAATTCTGAGATTACCCAAAGCATCACTGGAATCCCGATGCACAAGATATTTCGTCAAAGGTAAAACTAATCCAGCAAGGCCACCCGACGTGTCGACGATCCCGATAGGAGTCGCGTACCTCGTTCTCAGGACACGACGGATGAGCTAGACGTCGGGATCGCTAAACCTCCGGGTGACCAGAGGGGCGCCGGACATCGCTCAGGTGGGACGAACACTCATGAGGAGCACTGTCCCGGGGGTTGATTAAATTAGTCCGCGGGTGCCGGCGTGTCCTTAAGCATTATTATTAGGTTATTAGGCAAATGTAGTACCAAAGTTGGGCCTTGCCAGACCAGCTTTAATCTAAAACGAATTATCAAGGGGGTCCCCATAACAACCCCGATCGTGTTAGGAGCGCTCAATTATGGAACATAACACCGGTAGCCGAAACTAAGGGGGCAAAGGTGGAACAAAACACGAGGCTAGAAAAGGGCCGAGCCTTCCACCTTTTACCAAGTATATAGGTGAATTAAATTAAATAGCAATAATATGGTGATATAACAAGGAACCCATGCTTTCACATGGAAGCATCTGCACCTGCAACTAGCAACGCTATCAACAGGGTTAAGCAAGCGGTAACATAGCCAATCAGTGGTTTGCTAGGTCGAACAGGTTGAAGGTAATCATGGCATTGTTGAGAGGCTGATATTTAACAGGTGGTAGGCAACGAGACATAAACGATAGAAGCGATAAACTAGCATGGCAATGATACTAATTGTATCTGGGGAAATGATCATCTTGCCTGAGATCCCGCTAAGAAGAAGAATGACTCCGTGAAGCAGACGAACCGACGTAGTCAAACGGTCCTCACATCCGACACGCTTGCGGAACTCTATCGAGATGGAGGGAACCGGAAACACAAATCAACACACGATATTCACCACACGATGCACAACACATATGATGCATGAGCAGCTGGATACATGCAAGTCACGGCATGACAATTCACACGATCAAACACTACACATTAAGTGAAGTTCAATATGCAACGAGTTGCATATTGACGAAACTCCACATATGAATTATTTAGTTCACTCCCGGTTATTTACACGGCAAAATTAATGTTGTTAAACATAAAGAGGTGAAGCGGAAATTAAACTACCTATCTAGGCATTTTAAGTGAGGTCGGAAATGACATATAGCATCTCCGAGACGACCTCACATGTTAATGTACAAATCTGCCCAGATCTGAACTAACACCTTTAATTAGTTGTTAAACAGCAAAAAAAATAGGTTCACATGATTCTACGCATCATTTCAAGCAATCTACACGTAAAGCACATCTCCAACGGAGCTACGGATCAAAAGTTACAAGCACCGCAAGATATGATGGCATGAATGCAAAATGTGTGCAACGACGGTCACGAGCACGTAAAAACATACAAACAGCAAGAGAAAATGAAACTACACAAGATCCTAAGCAAGTTTCATGTAGGACACGATCAAATCGGAGCTACGGTTCAAAAACTACGAGCAAAACAAGAAATGACTACAATCTGCCAAAATCAGCCACATAGCACTTTCTACGCCCCACAACTACGAGCTACACAACTCTGATAAACTCAAGCAAGGCGGGGCACGAAAGAGGGCAAGAAGCACTACTAAAAACAACTAACAACAACTAGCATGGCAGCAAGGAACACTAGGAAAAGAAGTCAGAAAATGGCATCCCACACAATATTTCAGACTATGAAAGTGCAGTTTTCGATCTGAAGCAATATTGACAGCAACTAAACCTATATCGACAGGACTCCAAATGGCATGAAAATTCCCAGCGTGCTAGACAAACACAAGGTTAACAACTAACTCCATTGGACCAACCTCAAAAGAGCTACAGATCACAAGATAGAAGCAAAACAAAACAGCAACAAAGTATAACAGAATTCCAGACTTAGAAATATTTCAGCTCCTCCAAATCAGCACTATTTCTAGCAACTTGAGGGCAATCAAACCACACCTAAACATGCATTTCTATTGCAACCAAAATTACCAGGGGCTAGTCTAAACACCCAAGAACAAAATTATACGGGTCGGAAACATAATAGGACATCACGTGTTTGTAGGCATACGGCATGCTAAACTACATCAAACAAAAATGCAAGTTGTAAATTCGTAATGTACGCGAAATTCTACCCGAGATACATACCTAAATCTTCGCGATCCGACTTACGGGTAATATTCTACGGGCATACGAATATACGTTATTTACTGGAATTATCTAAAACGAAATTCAAAACATAAAAGACTACATGGGCCGACACGGGCGCAAGTTAGTTAAAAAGATGCTCAGGCGGGGGGGAGGACCTCACCTTCGCGACGGCCGGCGAACCCTTGGGCAGTGGACGGGGGCTTGCAGGGCGGCGGCTGGCGGGCAGGGAGAGGTGGCGACAGCCACTTGCGGGCGCAGAGGCGGGGCACGGGAGCTCGGAATTAGAGGAGGTGCAGGAGCACGGGCACAGGAGGCGGTTGCCATGGGAGGGAGCTCAGGCAGGAGGAGGGAGGCGCCCTGGGTCGTTGGATCCGAGATCCGACGGTCCAGATCGGGTGAGCTAGGTTGGATCAGATCTGGGGAAGAGAGATGGTTGCTAGGGTTTCAGGAATTGCACGCTTTTCGAGGCACGGTTAGGGGAGACCTAAAATGGAAGGGAAGGTGTGTTCAAAAAAGAAAGGGGGGGCTAGGTTAACAGGAATTCCGTTCCGGATCCAACCGCACGGTCGGATTCGACTAATTCTGAACGCGTGACGGACGAGTGGTTGTGTAGAGGGGATATCCGGAGACGAGAGGGAGAACGGGTGGCGCGGCAACGATTTTTTTAAAACACCGACACACGTCCGACGGTAGACCGAATGCGGTGCCGCTACGGTCGACCATTCGGATAGCAGACGAACTCCGATCGCGACGAAATTTGACAGGCGGCCTAACTACAACTAATAAAGACCGCGTGTCAAATCTCAACCCGATCATAGGAAGTTTTACGCGCACTTTTAAAACAGGGTTACGACGGTGCCGCGGACGCGTGCGAGTATGGTCGGGCTCAGAACGGACAACGACGAGAATCGGCAACTAACAACAGATGCAAGTTTTGAAAACGGGCGGCAACGGAGACGCCGATGCAATGCTGATGATGCGCATGATGCGATCATGATGCGACAAATAAAAATAGACACACGACGAAAACGGAAAGAGAGGGGAATCTTCTAGAACGTCGGCATCGGGCTGTCACAATAGGCCTGCCCTACATATCCTACCCAAGGGCACAACGTGAAGGACTGAAAGATTCCAAGAAAGTTCCTGAGTGACTCGCCATGAGTCACTCGGTAGAGCATCCACTTGGATATTTGTTCTATCCACTCGACAAAAGACTTCCACTCAGAAGGATATGAAGCCAGTCGACCGCAGAAGTTCAAAAGTCACTCCACGGAGGCCAAAGGGCAGACATTTGGCACGTCATCATTAGTAACATTTATTACGCACATTATCAGTAACGCACACCTTTGTCTTCATTACTCGAACCCTTGGTTGCCTGGGCCTTGATGAGGGGTAGCGCTCTCTATATAAGCCACCCCTCCCCTCTGGCATAAGGGTTCGCACCCCTGTAACACACACTCCACACTGCAAGTGATCCCGAGCACTGAGACGTAGGGCTATTACCTCCACGAGAGGGGCCTGAACTCATACATCGTGTGTACAAGCTTGACGTAGCTAGGACTCTTCCCTCTCCTTTCGTACCCCTCACCTCTACTATCAGGCTCGTTCGCATGACAGTTGGCGGCCACCGTGGGGTAGGCGTCTAATCGACTTCCGGCAAGCTTGCGATTTTCATTCTTCGGCATGTCTTCCAGCGACGAATTATTCTTGGGTCGCGAGATCCGTCTCGGCGTGCTCATCTTCATTGCCGATGACTCGGGATGGCTTCAGGACACACCTCTCAACATTGAGATTCTCCTGATCCGCGGGACAACACACTTCCGTGCAAGTTCCTATGGCGTTCTCCTTTGGAAGCCATTGACCCCGATGTCGACTATTTGCCCCACTGCTCGTCGCCACAAGAGATCCGATTGCTTGCGACTCCAGCAATGGGTGAAGCACGCGGTGGCTCGCCAGGCGTCATCTCCATATATTGCGGCAATCGAGGCCGCCGAATCACTTCGCGACGCGTTCGACTCGGCGTCAGATGAGTCTGATGTCCCTTCCGAGTGCTAGAGCTGCGATCCTACGGCCGAGGTCTTCATGGCGGGTTCTATGGAGAGCCCGCTTGATTCGGTCGCGCCAGACGCGAGGCTAGAGAGCCGTCGAGTGGACACGCCCGCCAACGTCCTCCGGCTTCCACTCGACTTGAGCAACAGTTGTTCCCGAGTGGACCTCAGAACAACGTCGAGGTATTTCATACTCCAGTTCTAAATGTTGCAGCTACCACTAAGAGAGAAGATTCTATTCAGCCGTCAAACTCAAAGGCTGGCACAGGCTTAGAGAAAATTCGCATGTTTCTTCAGGCAGCAGAGCAGCAAAACTCAGCTGTATCACAGGCACTCAATAGATTGCACAACAATTCACCCACGGAAGATACAATTCGTTGGTTTTATAGTCCAGGGTTGCCTCAGCGTCGCAGAGGTGGAGGTTACCAAGAGGATCAACATAGATATCAGAGGCGAAATTAGTTTGCTCCCCGTTACCACCGTGACGACCGCCGTCGCGTGCATTCTCCCCCGCAGATTGGTTCGTATGTGTCCCGACACTACGACGATAGGCACCCATTCGGTGATCAGTGGAGTCCTGGGTTCGATGCGAGGAATGTGCTCGTGCAAAGGTGGATCGACAGGGGCAGAGCTCAAAGAGATTGTTTTGATAGAGATTGCCCGAGTGGAAGCGGCACCGTAGTCTCCTGTCCCGAGTGTTTCAGTAGAGCAATCCGTTCTGTTGATATTCCCCTCAACTTCAGGTTGGCGGCTGGAATAAGTAAATTTACAGGAGAATCTAAGCCTAAAAGATGGCTCGATGACTACCGAGTGCTAGTGCAGATTAGTGGAGGTAACGACAATGTTGCCATGAAGCATTTGTCTCTGATGTTGGATTGTTCGGCCAGGGCGTGGTTGAATCAGTTGGATCCTTCTAGCATCTATTGTTGGGAAGATCTCGCCTGAGTGTTCGTCAAAACATTCAAGGGCACGTGCAACTGCCCTGCTGGTTTGACCGAGTTGCAACATTGCATGCAGAAGTCGAATGAGTCCATGAAAGATTATATCCAGTGCTGGACCACCCTTCATCACACTGTGGAAAATGATTCTGAGCACCAGGCAGTCTGCGCTTTCAAGACTGGTATCAGGTACGGAGAATTATATCTGAAGTTTTTCAGATAGGTGACATGTCCATGAGCAAGATGATGGAGATTGATGCCCGATATGCCAATGGAGAAGAAGAAGACCGCCTCCGCAGCAGTAAAGGAAAAGCAATCGACAATGATGTTGGCGGCAATTCCAATTGGAAACAGAAGCGCAAGGCTGATGGTTCCACTCCAGCGGAAGCGGCGGCCCTGGCGGCACAAGGAAAGTTCAAGTGGAAGCCAAAAGGGCAATTTCCTCCCAAATAGTCAAAGAGTCAGTGAGATGTCCTGGATTTACCGTGTGCGATCCACACGAAGAAAGATGAAGACGACAATCTAATATTACCCAAACACACTAATCGCCAATGCAAACTGTTGATCCAACAGTTCAAAGAGAATCCGTCGAGTGAGAACACTCCTGAGAAGGAGAATGTAGATGATAAGGATGATTTCCCAGAGGTCAATGCTACTCTGATGAATTTTGCTAATGTAGAGAGCAAAAGTCAGTTGAAGGTCATTAAGAGAGAGGTTAATATGGCAGTTCCGACCACCCCATCATACCTCAAGTGGTCTCAGACTCCCGTAATATTTGATAAGTTCGATCATCCTTCTCACGTCGCTACCCCTGGTCGACAAGCTTTGTTGGTAGACCCAGTTGTGGGAGGCGTTCGTCTTCGCATGGTTTTGATGGATGGAGGGAGTGGTTTGAATATTCTGTATGCAGATACCCTTAAGGGAATGGGCATTCTGATGTCCCGACTGAGTAAAACAATATGCAGTTCCATGGGGTCATCCGTGGGAAAAAGGCCAGGTCACTCGGCCAGATTGCGCTGGACGTGGTATTCAGCACAAACAAGAACTTTCGCAAGGAGAAGTGACGCCTCTTGAGCTTGCGTTGGTTTTTCCCTTGAAGAGGAAAGGGTGATGCAGCACAGGAGGAGTAAGTATTTCCCTCAGTTTGAGAACCAAGGTATCAATCCAATAGGAGAATCGCGTCAAGTCCAGAGTACCTGCGCAAACACAAAAGAGCTTGCACCCAACGCTATAAAGGGATTGTCAATCCCTTCAAGATTGATTGCAAAGTGAGATCTGAAGGCGGAAAGTGCAACGAAGTAAAAGAGTAAGGATGAAAATATTGTGTGAAGTAGACCTAGGGGCCATAGTGTTCACTAGAGGCTTCTCTCAAAATAGCAAATAATACGTTGGGTGAACAAATTACTGTCGAGCAATTGATAGAACCGCGCAAAGTCGACGATATCTAATGCAATGATCATACATATAGGCATCACGTCCAAGACAAGTAGACCGATACTTTGTGCATCTACTACTATTACTCCACACATCGACCGCTATCCAGTATGCATCTAGTGTATTAATTTCATGACGAACAAAGTAACGCCTTAAGCAAGATGACATGATGTAGAGGGATAAGCTCAAACCTATGATGAAAACCCCATCTTTTTACCCTTGATGGCAACAGCATGATGCGTGCCTTGCTACCCCTTCTGTCACTGGGTGAGGTCACCGCACGGTATGAACCCAAAACCAAGCACTTCTCCCATTGCAAGAATCATAGATCAAGTTGTCCAAACAAAACCCACAACTCGAAGAGAATTACAAGGATATGAAATCATGCATAAGAGAGATCAGAAGAAACTCAAATAAGATTCATAGATAGTCTGATCATAAATCCACAATTCATCGGATCTCGACAAACACACCGCAAAAGAAGATTACATCGGATAGATCTCCATGAAGATCATGGAGAACTTTGTATCTCAAGCAAAACTCCATATATAAAGTCAAGTGCACTCAACTCACTAGCAAATGGTTCAACATAATTGGATCTCTTAAAGAGATTAGCAAGTGCATGAGGATCCATATCAATAGATTTTTAGCAAGAGAAGATGCAAGCATATTGAAGGCACATAGCCCACAAGCAAAGGTAATGCAAACGAAAAAGGCAAATATTTTTGTAAATTTTTGTTTTTCAGAAGTGGGGGAGAGGAAAACAAGAGGCAAAAAAGTAAATGCAAGAGATGAGTTTGCGACACTTACTTGGATGAGTTCTTGACTTTATCCTCCCCGGCAACGGTGCCAGAAATCCTTCTGCTGCCTCTTGAGCTTGCGTTGGTTTTTCCCTTGAAGAGGAAAGGGTGAAGCAGCACAGGAGCAGTAAGTATTTCCCTCAGTTTGAGAACCAAGGTATCAATCCAGTAGGAGAATCGCGTCAAGTCCAGAGTACCTGCGCAAACACAAAAGCGCTTGCACCCAACGCTATAAAGGGGTTGTCAATCCCTTCAAGATTGATTGCAAAGTGAGATGTGAAGGCGGAAAGTGCAACGAAGTAAAAGAGTAAGGCTGAAAATATGGTGTGAAGTAGACCCGGGGGGCATAGTGTTCACTAGAGGCTTCTCTCAAAATAGCAAATAATACGGTGGGTGAACAAATTACTGTCGAGCAATTGATAGAACCGTGCAAACTCATGACAGTATCTAAGGAAATGATCATACATATAGGCATCACGTCCGAGACAAGTAGACCGATACTTTCTGCATCTACTACTATTACTCCACACGTCGACCACTATCCAGGATGCATCTAGTGTATTGAGTTCATGACGAACAGAGTAATTCCTTAAGCAAGATGACATGATGTAGAGGGATAAACTCAAACCAATGATGAAAACCCCATCTTTTTACCCTTGATGGCAACAACACGATGCGTGCCTCGCTACCCCTTCTGTCACTGGGTGAGGTCACCGCACGGTATGAACCCAAAACCGAGCACTTCTCCCATTGCAATAATCATAGATCAAGTTGGCCAAACAAAACCCACAACTCGAAGGGAATTACAAGGATATGAAATCATGCATAAGAGAGATCAGAAGAAACTCAAATAAGATTCATAGATAGTCTGATCATAAATCCACAATTCATCGGATATCGACAAACACACCGCAAAAGAAGATTACATCGGATAGATCTCCATGGAGATCATGGAGAACTTTGTATTGAAGATCCAAGAGAGAGAAGAAGCCATCTAGCTACTAGCTATGGACCCGAAGGTCTATGGTGAACTACTCACGCATCATCGGAGAGGTCATGGTGTTGATGAAGAAGCCCTCCGTATCTGAATCCCCCTCCGGAAGGGCTCTAGAACGTGCCCCAGATGGGATCTTGCGGAGACATAAGCTTGCGGCGGCGGAAAAGTATTTTCGTGGATCTCTCTCGCAGTTTTGGAATTTTTCTGGATTTATAGGCGGAAGAGGTAGGGCAGATGTGCCACAAGCCTGCTAGGCGCCAGCCCCCCTCGCCGCGCCTAGGGGGCTTGTGGGGTCCCCTGCTGGCCCCTGCCTTGGTTCTCAAGTTTGGCGCGTATCTTCTGTTTCGGAAAAAATCTTTTCAGAAGTTTTATTCCGTTTGGACACCGTTTAAAATCCTCCTCTGAAAAGGGTCAAAAACACGGAGAAAACAGGAACTGGCACTTGGCACGTTAGTCCCAAAAAATATATCAAAGGCATACAAAACATCCAAAGTTTGACAAGATAATAGCATGGAACTATCAAAAATTATAGATACGTTGGAGAAGTATCAAGCATCCCCAAGCTTACCTCCTGCTCGTCCTCAAGTAGGGAAGTGATAAAGACTGAATATTTGATGTGGAATTCTACCTAGCATAGTTGTCCTTTGTAACTTCTTTCATGTGACATTAATGTTCAGATCCGTAAGATTCAAAACAATAGTTTTTCTATTGACATGAAATCAATAATCCTTCAAGCAAACTAGCAAGGTAATCATGAACTTTCGAAATAACAAGGCCAAAGAAAGTTATCCCTACAAAATCTTATAATCTGGCTATGCTCCATCATCCCCACACAACTAATTTAAATCATGCACAACCCCGGTATTGGCCAAGTAATTGTTTTTGCACTCTTACTTTCTCAAACCTTTTACAACTATCACGCAATACATGAGCGTGAGCCCTGGATATAGCACTATAGGTGGAATAGAGTATGGTGGTGGTTGTGAGACAAAAAAGGAGGAGATGGTCACATTGACTCGGCGTATCAAAGGGTTATGTAGATGCCCATTAATAGATATCAATGTGAATGAGTAGGGATTGCCACACAAAGGATGCACTAGAGCTATAAGTGTGTGAAAGCTCAAAAGGAGAACTAGTGGGTGTGCATCCAACTTGCTTGCTCACGAAGACCTAGGGCAATTTGAGGAAGCCCATCCTTGGAATATACAAGCCAAGTTATATAATAAAGATTCCCACCAGTATATGGTGGTGACAAAGCAAGAATCTCTCAATCATGAAGAACATGGTGCTATTATGAAGCACAAGTGTGGAAAAAGATAGTAGCATTGTCCCTTCTCTCCTTTTTTTTATTTGGGCTCTTAGGCCTCTTTTTTTCTCTTTTTTGTGTGGGCAACTTTGGCCTATTTTTTTCCTCACATACGACAATGCTCTAATAATGATGATCATCACACTTTTATTTACTCACAACTCAAAGCTTAGAACGATGATGACTCTATAGGAAATGCCTCCGGTAGTGTACCGGGATGTGCAACGATCTAGCTTGGCGTATGACGTTAAAACATCTCGCTAGCTATCTTACGATCATGCAATGGAAATATGAGAGTGACGGCACAAGTCATGAGACGGAACGGTGGGAGGTGCATGGCAATATATCTCGGAATGGCTATGAAAATGCCATAGTAGGTAGGTATGGTGGCTGTTTCGAGGAAGGCATATGGTGGGTTTGTGCACCGGCGAAAATTGCATGGTACTAGAGGATAGTAATGGTGGAAGGTGAAAGTGCATCTATACCATGGACTCACATTAGTCATGAAGAACTCACATACTTGTTGCGAAATTTTTATTAGTATTCAAAACAAAGTCCTAAACGCATACTCCTAGGGGGAGGGTTGGTAGGTGTAAACCATCGCGCGATCCCAACCGCAACACAAAGGATGACAATCAAAAGATCAATTATGCTCCGACTTCCTAACATAGTGGTTCACCATACATGCATGTTACGGGAATCACTAACTTCAACACAGGTATTTCTAGGTTGACAACACCCTACTAACATAACTCTTAATATTACCAAATCCACGTCTCAAAACTAATTGAGAGGAATAAAACTTCTCTTTCTACTCAACGCACATGAAGATGGAAGTTTTTGTATCCTCTTTGGATACCTATCACCTTTGGGACTAATTTCATAGCATAATCCAACTACCAAGTCACGCACCGTCGTGCTCTAATAGATCTAAGTGAAGCACATAGAGCAAAATTATCTAGCTCAAAAGATATAAGTGAAGCACGATGAGCATTCTAGCAAATTCACGATGAGTGCATGTCTCTCTAAAAGGGTGTGCAGCAAGGATGATTGTGACACAACAAAAAGAAAAGACTCCTACGACACAAGACACTCCAAGCAAAACACATATCATGTGGTGAATAAAAATATAGCTCCAAGTAATGATACTGATGGATTGAAGACGAAAGAGGGGATGCCTTCCCGGGGCATCCCCAAGCTTAGGCTTTTTGGTGTCCTTGAATTTGGCTTGGGATGCCTTGGGCATCCCCAAGCTTGAGCTCTTTCCACTCTTTATCCCTTTGTCGATTGAGAACATCACCCAAAACTTGAAAACTTCACAACACAAAACTTAAACGGAAACTTGTGATATCATTACCACAAGATAACAAACTACCACCTCTTTAGGTACTATAGCAATCTTGATTTCTATTTATATTGGTGTTAGATTACTGTATTATCACTTTTCCATGGCTAGTACCCCCCGATACTATCCATAGTTTCATCAAAACAGGCAACCAACTCAACAAAATCAGAATCTGTCAAAAACAGACCAGTCTGTAGCAATCTGTATACTTCGTATACTTCTTGTACCTCAAAATTCTGAAACATTACGACTGCCTGGGCAAAAGGCATATCAACCAGCAGCAAAAAGAATCAACTCAAAAGCTCTTTCTGAATAAAAATGAAAAATAATCTCGTGAGTGAAAAGTTTCTGTCTTTTTCCAGCAGGATCAAACAACCATCACCAAGACTAGTCATAAAGGTTTTGCTTGGCTCAAACACAAAAACAAACACAAAAAAACACAATCATAACAGAATTATGATGGTGTGGACGCAACAAAACAGAAAGCAAAAAAGCAAAGATAAATTCATTGGGTTGCCTCCCAACAAGCGCTATTGTTTAACGCCCTTAGCTAGGCATTGATAATTCAATGATGCTCACATAAAAGATAGCAACCGGACACGAAGAGAGCATAATGCAACATGTGACAAACATATCTAAGTCTAACATAGTTCCTATGCATAGGCATTTTATAGGAAAACAGATTGTCAAGACAACCAATAGTTACCATATGCAAGGAAGAAGAAAGAGATAATAGCAATCTCAACATAACGAGAGGTGATTTAGTGATATGAAAGTTTCTACCACAATATTTTCCTCTCTCTTAACAATTGCATGTGGGATCATAATCACATTCAACAATATAACTATCACATAGGATATTCTTTTCATGATCCACATGCATGCAAAGTTGACGCTCTTCAAAAATAGTGGGATTATCATCAACTAAAGTCATGACTTCTCAAAACCCACTTTCAATCTTATTTTAAATATCATATTCATCATGAGGCTTAAACAAATTTTCAAGATCATATGAAAAATCATCACCCCAATCATGATCATTGCAACAAATAGTGGACATAACAAAACTAGCATCCCCAAGCTTAGGGTTTTGCATACTTTTAGCATGATTGTCATTAATAGAATTTATAATGAAATCATTGCAATCATGCTTTTCATTCAAGGAGCCCTCGTGAATCACTTCGTAAATTTCTTCATCACGATTTTAAGATTCATGCATCTCAAGCAAAACTCCATATATAAAGTCAAGTGCACTCAACTCACTAGCAAATGGTTCAACATAATTGGATCTCTTAAAGAGATTAGCAAGTGCATGAGGATCCATATCAATAGATTTTTAGCAAGAGAAGATGCAAGCATATTGAAGGCACATAGCCCACAAGCAAAGGTAATGCAAACGAAAAAGGCAAATATTTTTGTAAATTTTTGTTTTTCAGAAGTGGGGGAGAGGAAAACAAGAGGCAAAAAAGTAAATGCAAGAGATGAGTTTGCGACACTTACTTGGATGAGTTCTTGACTTTATCCTCCCCGGCAACGGTGCCAGAAATCCTTCTGCTGCCTCTTGAGCTTGCGTTGGTTTTTCCCTTGAAGAGGAAAGGGTGAAGCAGCACAGGAGCAGTAAGTATTTGCCTCAGTTTGAGAACCAAGGTATCAATCCAGTAGGAGAATCGCGTCAAGTCCAGAGTACCTGCGCAAACACAAAAGCGCTTGCACCCAACGCTATAAAGGGGTTGTCAATCCCTTCAAGATTGATTGCAAAGTGAGATGTGAAGGCGGAAAGTGCAACGAAGTAAAAGAGTAAGGCTGAAAATATGGTGTGAAGTAGACCCGGGGGGCATAGTGTTCACTAGAGGCTTCTCTCAAAATAGCAAATAATACGGTGGGTGAACAAATTACTGTCGAGCAATTGATAGAACCGTGCAAACTCATGACAATATCTAAGGAAATGATCATACATATAGGCATCACGTCCGAGACAAGTAGACCGATACTTTCTGCATCTACTACTATTACTCCACACGTCGACCACTATCCAGCATGCATCTAGTGTATTGAGTTCATGACGAACAGAGTAATTCCTTAAGCAAGATGACCTGATGTAGAGGGATAAACTCAAACCAATGATGAAAACCCCATCTTTTTACCCTTGATGGCAACAACACGATGCGTGCCTCGCTACCCCTTCTGTCACTGGGTGAGGTCACCGCACGGTATGAACCCAAAACCGAGCACTTCTCCCATTGCAATAATCATAGATCAAGTTGGCCAAACAAAACCCACAACTCGAAGGGAATTACAAGGATATGAAATCATGCATAAGAGAGATCAGAAGAAACTCAAATAAGATTCATAGATAGTCTGATCATAAATCCACAATTCATCGGATCTCGACAAACACACCGCAAAATAAGATTACATCGGATAGATCTCCATGAAGATCATGGAGAACTTTGTATTGAAGATCCAAGAGAGAGAAGAAGCCATCTAGCTACTAGCTATCGACCCGAAGGTCTATGGTGAACTACTCACGCATCATCGGAGAGGTCAGGGTGTTGATGAAGAAGCCCTCCGTATCCGAACCCCCCCCCCCCCGGCAGGGCACCAGAACGTGCCCCAGATGGGATCTTGCGGAGACAGAAGCTTGCGGCGGCGGAAAAGTATTTTTGTGGATCTCATTCGCAGTTTTGGAATTTTTATGGATTTATAGGCGGAAGAGGTATGGCAGACGTGCCACAGGGGGGCCACAAGCCTGCTAGGCGCGCCCCCTGGCCGCGCCTAGGGGGCTTGTGGGGTCCCCTGCTGGCCCCTGCCTTGGTTCTCAAGTCTGGCGTGTATCTTCTGTTCTGAAAAAAATCTTTTCGGAAGTTTTATTCCATTTGGACACCGTTTAAAATCCTCCTCTGAAAAGGGTCAAAAACACAGAAAAAACAGGAACTAGCACTTGGCACTGAGTTAATAAGTTAATCCCAAAAAAGATATAAAAGGCATACAAAACATCCAAAGTTTGACAAGATAATAGCATGGAATTATCAAAATTATAGATACGTTCGAGACGTATCAAGAAGCTAACGTTCAAAGTTGTATATTTTCAGAGTGCTTACCATGCCATCCTTGGTCGCCCAGCTTATGTGCGTTTCATGGCACGCCCATGTTACGTGTACCTCAAGAAGAAGATGTCAGGGCCCAAAGGCGTCACTATAGTCACACGCAATCGGCAGAGAGCTGAAGAGTGCTTACAACAAGGCTCCAAGATCACTGGTGAGCAGATGGTGAAGTCAAAAAAGTGAACACCAACCCTGATCCTGCCGACCTGATGCACACCAAGAAGCCTGCTTCTAAATCCGCTTTTCAGTCGGCGGGTGAAGTCAAAAAAGTGAACATCCACCCGACTGATCCTGATGGTGCCCCGACCGACATCTCGACAACACTCGACAGCAAATAGGAAGCCGAGTTCACCTAGTTCCTCCATGAGAACTAGCACATATTTGCATGGATGTCAGCTGACATGTCGGGTGTGCCTAGGGAACTGGTTGAGCATCGACTGAGAGTGGATCCAAAGGCAAAGCCCGTTAAAGAGCATTTGCGTCGGTCCACAACAGAGAAACGGAAAGCAATCGGCGAGGAGGTGGCTCGACTCTTGGAGGCGAAGTTCATACGCAAATTTACCACTCCGAGTGGCTCGCAAACGTCGCAATGGTCCCCAAGAACGACAAGTATCTTCGTATGTGTATTGGTTTCAAGAATATCAATAAGGTCTTCCCAAAAGATCACTTTCTGGTCCCCCGCATTGAACAGATTGTCGACTCGACTGCATGGTGTGAGCGTTTGTCTTTTATTGATGCATACTCTGGTTACCATAAGATCTGTTTGGTCCAGATGAAATGAAAACTGCCTTCGTCACCCTTTTCGGGTGTTTCTGCTATATCACCATGCCTTTTGGTTAGAAAAATGCCGGTGCTACTTTCATGTGTATGATTCAGAAGTACTTCCTTGATCAAATCAGTCGGAATGTCGAAGCCTATATGGATGATATTGTGGTCAAGTCTTGCAAAGGTTCTGACCTGCTGACTGAATCGGCAGAAACATTCGCCAATCTAAGAAGATATGATATGAAGTTGAATCCAGCTAAGTGCACTTTCGGAGTTCCTGGCGGCAAGTTACTCAGTCTCCTCATTTTTGAACGTGGAATCGATGTCAACCACGAGAAGATCGGTGCCATCGTCCGAATGAAAAGCCTTGTGCGTGTGCACGATGTCCAGAGGCTCCCAGGCTGCCTGGCGGCGTTGAGTCGGTTTATTTCTTGTCTCAGTGAGAAGGCATTGCCTCTGTACCGACTCATGAAGAAGTCTAATGTGTTCGAGTGGACTGACGAGGCAGAAGCAGCATTTGTCGAGCTAAAATCCCTGCTTTCTACCCAGCCGGTGCTTGCTGGTCCGCACAACAAAGAACCCGTGCTCTTATACATCACAACTACAAATCAAGTCATCAGCACAGTTCTAACTGTTGAGCATGAAGAAGAGGGCAAGGCTTACAAAGTCCAATGCCCCGTATACTATATTTCTGAAGTATTGACTCCTTCGAAGCAAAGGTACCCCCATTATCAGAAGCTCCTCTATGGCATATATGTATCAGCGAAGAAGGTGGCACACTACTTTCAAGATCACTCGGTCTGAGTCGTTAGTGATGCTATGTTGTCTAAGATCCTCCACAACCGAGACGTGGATGGTTGAGTGGCCAAATGGGCCATTGAACTCTTATATTTCGATATCAAATTTGAAGAAAAGAAGGCAATCAAGTCTCAAGCGCTTGCTGATTTCATGGCCGAGTGGGTAGAACAGCAACAGCCGACCCAAATCCACTCGCCACACTGGACCATGTTCTTTGATGGTTCTAAAATGATGAACGGGTCTGGTGCCCACATGGTTTTGGTATCTCCAAAAGTTGACAAGCTCAGCTACGTCCTCCAGATTCACTTTGATTCCTCTAATAATGAAGTTGAATACGAGACACTCCTCTACGGGCTACCTATGGACATCTCACTCGGCTTCTGATGCCTGATGGTATACGGTGACTCGGATTTGGTGGTCAATCAAGTGATGAAAGAATGGGATGTCATGAACCCTTCCATGACCGGGTATTGAAATGCAGTGAGAAAGTTGGAGAAGAAGTTTGAAGGTTTGGAACTTCATCATATTCCTCGGGTGAAAATTCAAGAAGCCGAAGACCTAGCCAGGATTGGATCCACTCGGAAACATGTACCCAGCAACGTGTTTCTGGAACACTTATATTATATTTCAGTACAAGAAGATCCCTTCACTAAAGAGCCCCCACAAGCGATAAGCACTTCCAACCCGGCTGGGGTTGATGTTCCAGCAGTTATTGATCTCGTCATGGAGATTCTAGTCATTACACCCGATTGGACAGTTCCATACATTGCATATATATTGAGTCAAGAACTCCCAGAAGATGAGGTTGAAGCTCGACAGATTGTCTGCAGATCCAAAGCATTTACTGTAATGAATAGACAGCTTTTATAGAAAGTGTGACTGGTGTAGCTCAGTGGTGCATCTCTCCAGAAGAAGGTCGACTGATTCTGGATGAAATCCACTCGGAGTCCTGCGGTTATCATGCGTCCTATCGGACAATTGTTGCGAAAGCATACCGAGCTGGCTTTTTGTGGCCACGTGCTAATGAGATGGCCAAGGAAATCGTGGATCGCTGCGCAGGATGCCACTTTTACTCCAATTTGTCACATAAACTCGTGTCTGCTTTGAAAACAATTCCACTCATCTAGTCATTTGCTCTGTGGGGTTTGGATATGGTCGGTCCTCTCCGAACAGGCTAGAGTGGGTTCACTCATTTGCTTGTGGCAGTCGACAAGTTCACCAAGTGGATCGAAGCCAAACCTGTAAAAAAACTGGATTCTCGCATTGCTATCAAGTTCCTAAAACAAATAACATTCTGATATGGAGTTCCCCACACTATTATCGCACACAATGGCTCTAACTTTGACTCGAAAGAATTCAGATACTTTTGCTCCGTCCAAGGTACTCGGGTTGATTATGCGTCTGTCGTGCACCCCCAAACTAATGGTCAAGCTGAGCAAGCAAATGGACTTATCCTTCAAGGGTTAAAGCCTCGACTCATGTGAGATTTGGAGCATGCAGCCGTAGCTTGGGTTACTGAACTACCATCAGTTCTGTGGGGCTTGAGGACGACACCCAACCGGTCGACTGGACGCACTCCTTTCTTCTTGGTTTATGGAGTTGAAGTTGTTTTACCAATTGACCTCCTCCGCAATTCTCCCCAAGTGGAACTTTATTCTGAGGCTGAAGTTGAACAGGCGTGATAGGATGGCATAGACCTTCTAGAAGAAGAATGGGTAGTGGCTTTAATTAGGTTGACAGTCTACCAACATTATGTGTGCCGTATTCATGCAAGACATGTTAGAAGTCGGTCATTTCACGAAGGTGATAAGGTGCTCCAAATGGATCAGCAACGGACACACAAGCTCGCCCCCGCATGGGAAGGACCTTTCGTCATTACCAAGGTCTTGAATAATGGAGCCTACCACCTCTTCAATCTGAAGAAGAGAATCGACGAACAACGCGCGTGGAACAAAGATTTGCCGCGACGATTTTACCCTTGACAACTATATGATTCGATGTAATAAGAGTTATTAGACAATGTTCTTATCAAAGTTATGACTCTGCAGTCTTTGCCGATTCTGATTGTGCAATCTCAAATCTAGAAATACTTCGAGTGGTGAGCAATCCTCTCACTCAGGGGCTTAGCTGCGAATCAATCGCCTAAGTTAAAACATACTCGGAGTGGCGAGCAATCCTCTCACTCAGGGGCTTAGCTGTGAACAAGATTTCGCCTAAGTCTCTAAACACACTCCGAGTGGTGAGCAATCCTCTCACTCGGGGGCTTAGCTGCGAATCAATCGCCTAAGTTAAAAAATTACTACGAGTGGCGAGCAATCCTCTCACTCAGGGGCTTAGCTGTGAACAAGATTTCACCTAAGTCTCTAAACACACTCTGAGCGGTGAGCAATCCTCTCACTCGGGGGCTTAACTGTGAATCAACCACCTAAGTTAAACAATACTCCATGTGGCGAGCAATCCTCTCACTCGGGGCTTACATGCGAATGAATCGCCTAAGTTAAAAAATACTCGGAGTGGCGAGCAATCCTCTCACTCCGGGGCTTAGCTGCAAACAAGATTTCGCCTAAGTCTCTAAACACACTCTGAGCGCTGAGCAATCCTCTCACTCGGGGGCTTAGCTGCGAATCAATCGCCTAAGTTAAAAAATACTCCGAGTGGCGAGAAATCCTCTCACTCGGGGGCTTAGCTACGAACAAGATTTCGCCTAAGTTTCTAAACACACTCCGAGTGGTGAGAAATCCTCTCACTCGGGGACTTAGCTGCGAATTAATCGCCTAAGTTAACCTAAACTCCGAGTGGTGAGCAATCCTCTCACTCGGGGACTTAGCTGCGAATTAATTGCCTAAGTTAACCTACACTCCGAGTGGTGAGCAATCCTCTCACTCGGAGACTTGGCTGTGAATTCGCTTAAGTTTCTAAAAACATTCTGAGTGGTGAGCAACCCTCTCACTCGGGAACTTAGCCACGAGTCAGTTACGTGAGATAAACATACTCCAAGTGCAGGGCAATCCTTGCACTCGGAGACTTAGCCGCGAACCAGTCTTCGCCTAAGTGAAGTTCTCCCGAGCAATGAACGCCAGGTTCATTCGGAAACCAAATAAATTCAATCAAGCAAAATATTAGAAATCCAAATGCAGATAAAACTCAAGATATCTAGCTCGGAGTAAAGATGTCTTCACGAACAAAAGTACTCGGACTTAAGGCCCGAACAAAGTTTTAATCGGTTACGCCATCTCTTGGCATACCAAGGCAAGCAAAATTTAATCATAACCGAAGTTTTTTAAGGCGCGTCAGGACTCGCAGGCTAGACGACGGTGTCCAAGTCCATCCCATCAGCAATATGGGTAGCTGCGTCAATGAAGGTCTCCATGAAGTTCTCAAACTGAAGCTTTTTCATGTTGGCCACCTGGAGCGCCTTCATCTTTTCTCCTTTAACCTCCTTAACATGGACCCGAACGAGTGAAAGCGCCACATTGGCTCCACAACGCACAACAGATTTCTTCCAAGCCTGCACTCGATCCGGGATCTGGTTAACGCGGGCCCATCATTGAGTCAAGATCGGTTTGGAAAGTGTCTTGTGGCCACAACTCCTTCTCAATCCTCTCGAGGGCAGTTCTTGGTTGGGCAACGTATTCTTGAACTTTCTTGAGGCGAGCGTCGACACAGGACATATTCATGGACACCACATCTCCAACGGGTGACTTGACAGGATCCAGATTCGGCTCGGGCTCTTTGGTATCCTTGTCGAAGTCCTAGCAGAAGTCTAAACAAAGGGAAAACTAAGAGTGGGTCACATTTTCATTCAGAAAAAATGGAGGAAATCCACTTGATGGAAGGAAATTACCCGTGAGCATGCCAAAAATCTTCTTTGCGAAATTGCCCAACTAGTTCTCCAAGTTGTTCCTTCTTTTGGTTATCTGTTCCAGCCTCTTACTCTTGTCAGTTTGTTCTTGCTTCATCTTGGTATTCTCCTCCTCCAATTTGCCGACTGTTGCGAGTTTCCTTTCCGCGGCCTCACTTTTCTCCTTAGCTTTAGCGAGTGCTTTGTCCTTGCCTTCAAGAGCCTGCTTCAGGTGATTCAGATCGTTCGTGGTCACCTCCAAGTCCAGCTGGAGTTGGTTCTTCTCCTTTTCCAAGTTTATGTACTTGGTTCCAAGCTCACAAGATCTCTGAAACCATCTAACAAGTAATTCAATCGACACTAGTATTTCGCCACTCTCGAGTGAAGAATAACAGTTCAGTCCACTGGATAGTGGCCCGTCGCCCCACCTCACACCCTTCAAAACGCCATATCGGGGTTGATGGAAATTATGTCCATGAAACCCGCAGGATAAATCTTGCTGGTTCGTACCTATCCATTAACTTGACAGACTGAGTGATGAAAATACTCAAATGCAAAAAAGGACCCCGAGTCCAAGTACTTAAGACTACTGTCCATCATACGCGATCGACAATGGTCTCGGGGACTACACCTAGTAGGTGCACATAGCATGCCCCCACTAGATACAACACCACTCGACCTGGTCCGGCCTGTCTGAGTAAAAAAAGAAGAGACAACACAAATATCTGAAATAGTTTCAATCAGACCCGCCCGATGCAAGTACTCGACGGTGGTTCGTGGACTACACCCAGTGGGTTCACTCAGAGTGCCCCCACTAGACTTATCATCACTCGTGTAAGTCTGCCTTGTCGAGTGTTAACGACTATCGAAAACCAAGCAAAGACCGTTGCCGATGTCTTCATCATTCGACCGTGACGTCAGGGACTACACCTAGTGGGTGCACTCAGGGTGCCCCCACTGGATCAAAAACACGCACATATACACCGAAAGAAAACACCCGGTGGATGTACAATCAAGATGGAAAAAATGCAATCGAAAATGAACTTAGAATCCCACTTACTCGGTCATTAGCATGAAGTGCCAAGATGGCGTCGTACACAAACCTGCTGGTTTCATACGCCTCCTTGGTTCACATCGTCATCTACTCTGCCTGTATCATGGCCTCCTTCCCTGCTCCAATTTGGTCTTCTAGAACATATTGCAGAGTGAACATGGACATTGGAGGAGTCGGGACAATGGTTGAGGTTGCAAGAGTTGCTGGAGGTTGTTCATTTGACACAGGAGTCACAAAGTCGAAGTCGCTGGAGGGGCACTCGACGGTGGTGTCTCGGGCCCGGTGTTCACTCGGGACGGATCTCCAAGTTCCAGAGGCAATTCAGTAGTCGACCTGCGTGGTTCTTCATCATCTTCTAGATAGATGACGTGGGTAGCCGTCAGTCAGTAACATCAGTCGATCCAACCGACCAATTTTATCCAGAAAGCAGAACCGAATGAAGATTTATTATACCTCGTTGGGAGGTGACCACGTCTGCAGCATCCATGTCGATGGGATCTTCATCTCCAGGAGGCGACGTCACCGAGGTAGCAGCTCTCGCAAGGAAATTCCACTCGCACATCAAAGGCATGAAATTTCACAACAACAAAAGAAAGAAAGAGGTAAACACTCACGCTGAAGTGACTGACACACCAATCCTCATTCGCGGCAGAGCCTTCCGAGGCTTGGGAGTGTCAGGTTAGGGCTGTCTGGCAGCCTTCTTTGCCGACTCAGTTGTGGCGGCTCGGTCATGCTTCACATTCCTAGTGCTCGACACCAAGGTCAAACTTGGGGTAGCCACTGGATCATGGCGATGCTTAGATCAAGACTCGGTGCACGAAGTAGACTGGATCTCTTCCTCACTCTCCTCCAAGTCATCTTCGCTCCCCTCGCTGTCCTCAGCATATTCACTGTCGGTGCTGCCACCTTCGCTTTCCCCACTGGTGTCAAGTTGCTCCTCATTCGGCACGGGTGAATGCATGTTTGTCCACTCCTACAAGATGTAAAAACAACAAACTTAGATGGCTGGAGATTCAATCACACGACAAAGATATGAAAGTAATCGGCAAGGAAATAACCCATCATGTTTCGTGGCTTGTTCTCACCAAAGAAAGCCAAGACCCGCTTGGCTCCTAATGGATTGTCACGGGCTTGAGTGATGCCTCTGAGCCACTGAACAATGGTTTCTTTAGAAACGTCCTCTAGGTGCGACCGAGTGGTATCCTCAGGGCCTGAATAATGCCACATGGCATGGTCTCTCGCTTGGAGAGGTTGGATGCGCCGACTGAGAAATGTCTCAAGGAGGTTGACGTCAGCTGTGCTTCCTTGGCAATGGCTCCAGAAAAGGGCTGATCCTGCAATCTCTGGCGTTATCTAGACAAATGCTTATGACAACAAACCTTCCCCTGCAACAGCACCAGAAGAATGCTGAAAGCACTCCCCAGTAATGAGACTAGAAGAATGTTGTTGATGGCCCACCAGCGCGTGCGTTCGCAACAGTTTTCGAGGGTAGAGTATTCGACCCAAATTTGTAGATCGCCTAAAGGAGGTGAGAGTATACTCTCGAGTATTAGCAGCTCAATTTGTCGGATTCAACCACACCTGAAGGATTAGTATCTGCAAGCACAGTAGTAACAGCAAAGTAGTATGATAACAACAGTGTCAGAAACGATCTGTTGACGACAGACTATTCCTAACAATTGTATCAATGGCGCCTCCATTGCCGCGTCGACGGAAGTTGTCAATTCCCGTCAACAGTCTGGCGAATCAACAGTGTAGCAGGTAGTAGCAGTGTAACAAGCAATAGTAGTGGCAAGGAACAACAGTAGTGACAGCAGTAGCAAGTAGCAACAGTAACAAGCGACAGTAGTAGCAACAGTAGTAGCAGCAGCAGAGCAAGACAAGTAACAGCAGTAGCAACAGTAGTAGCAGCAGCAGAGCAAGAAAAGTAACAGTAGTAGGACAAACTTGTAGGAAATGGGTTGGTGATTTTTTTGGATGATATTCATCATGCAACAGCTATAACACGGAGAGATGTGTGGCTAGCTCCCGTTCGTCAATGTGATTTTGGCATGCATTCCGTGTGTCGTCATACGTGCTTAGGGAAAAGAACTTGCATGACATCTATTGGCCATCCCTCCCGTGGCAGCGGGGTCTAAAAGGAAACTACGGGATATTAAGGTTCTCCTTTTAATAAAGAACCGGACCAACGCATTAGCACTTGGTGAACACATGAACTACTCAAACTATGGTCATCACCGGGAGTTGTTCCGGTTATTGTCACTCCGGGGTTGCCGGATCATAACACATAGTAGGTAACTACAACTTGCCAGATCGGATCTAAAACACACATATATTGGTGACAACATAATAATTTCAGATCTGAAATCATGGCACTCGGGCCCTAGTGACAAGCATTAAGCATGGCAAGTAGTAGCAACATCAAATCTCAGAACATAGTGGATACTAGGGATCAATCCCTATCAAAACTAACTTGATTACATGATAGATCTCATCCTACTCATCACCGCCCAGCTAGCCTACGAATAGATTACTCACAAACGATGAAGAGCTTCATGGAATTGGAGAGGGAAGAAGGTTGATGATGACGATGGCGACGATTTCCCCTCTCCGGAGCCCAAGACGGACTCCAGATCTGCCCTCCAGATGAAGAACAGGTGGTGGCGGCGCCTCCGTATCGAAAACGCGAAGAAAACTCCTCTTTTTATTTTTTCTGGGACGAAAGACAACTTATAGAGCTGGAGTTGGGGGCGGCAGGTGCCTGTGGGCCCCACAAGCCTGCCCAGCGCCACCAGGGGGGTTGTGGCGGAGCAGGGGCTTGTGGCCCACTGGCCCACCCCCTCAGGTGGAACTTGACGCACATATTTTTGGTATTTTCCAAAACTGCTCCCCGTAAATTTTCAGGACGTTTGGAGAACTTTGATTTCTGCACAAAAATAACACCAAGGCAATTCTGCTGAAAACAGCGTCAATCCAGGTTAGTTCCATTCAAATCATGCAAATTAGAGTCCAAAACAAGGGCAAAAGAGTTTGGAAAAGTAGATACGTTGGAGACGTATCAACTCCCCCAAGCTTAAAACCTTGCTTGTCCTCAATCAACTCATTTGACAAACTAAGAGAGAAAGAAAAACTTTGACAAACTCTGTTTGATCTTGTTGTTGCAACTATGTCTAACTCATAACCAGAATTTCAGCAAGATCACAAGTTAACCAAATAAGCAAATGACACAAAGGTCTCACGATAAACTAATATCAATGGCATAATCAGCTAACGAGCAAATAACAATGAGTTTCAAATACGAACACTTCAATCAAAACAAGCATGAAGCAATATGAATAGGTGGTATCTCGCTAGCTCTTTCTGAGACTGCAAAACATAAATGTAAGGCACTTTCAAAGATCAAGGGCTGACTAAACATTGTAATTCATAGCAACGAAGATCCAGTCATAGTCATTCTCAATATCAATCAAAAGCTAAGCATAAAAATGACAGAGGTGCTCTCTAATTGGTGCTTATAAAAGAGGAGGATGACTCGATAGGAAAATAAATAGACAGGCCCTTCGCAGAGGGAATCATTGATTTGCGGAGGTGCCAGAGCTCAAGCTTTGAAAATAGAGATAATAATTTTGGGTGGCATGCTTTCATTGTCAACGCAATGACCAAGAGTTCTCAATATCTTCCATGATACTCATGCCATAGGCGGTTCCCAAACAGAAAAGTAAAGTTTTAACTCCCCCACCACCAATCAATCACACTCCACGACTAGCCGAATCCTCGGGTACCATCCATACTAACATCAATCCGGGGGGGAGTCTTGTATTACAGTTATGTTGTCAATTTAAGCATGGAACTGGGCATCCCAAATACCGGCCCCTTTCTCGTGAAGGACTGTGAATAAATACATGTCGAGGATAACACTCCTAGCATGGAAGATACCAATAGCCCTCTGTCACCACATGAGCGGTTCGGGCATGCAAAACAGATTTATTTCTTGAAGGTTTAGAGAATGGCACATGCAAATTTACTTGGAATGGGAGGTAGATACCGCAAATAGGTAGGTATGGTGGACTCTCATGGAAAAACTTTGGGTTTATGGAAGTGGATGCACAAGCAGCATTCCCTCTTAGTACAAGTGAAGGCTAGCAAAACACTGGGAAGCGACCAACTAGAGAGCGACAACAGTCATCAAGATGCAATCTGTTTGACTAACATTAAATGCAAGCATGAACAAGATATAAATCACCATGAACACGAACATCATAGGGGCTATGTTGATTTTGTTTGAACTACATGCATGAACATGCGCCAAGTCAAGCCACTTGAAACATTCAAAGGAGAATACCATCCTATCATACTACATCATAGTCATCTCAAAATCTATGTTGGCAATCAAGACAAACCATTATAAGCTCTCAACTGAATAAGCATGGCATCAGAAACTATGATCTCTAAGTTGTCATTGCAAACATGGTTCTCTCACAACAAAGCTAAATTTGGGTCGACAAGCTAGTCATATTTAAAAAAACAAAATAGATAGAGTTCATACCAGCTTTTCAGTCTCAGTCACTTCATCATATATCATCATTTTTGCCTTTCATTTGCACGATCAAACGATGAAAACGATAATAAGCGCATTGGACTAAGCTGAATCTGCAGGCAAACACAAAGGAGAAGAAAAAATAATATGGCTCTTTGAGACCTAAACAGGTAAGCATGTAAGAACCACTAAGCATTGTAACCAATATCTTCTACCTTGACAAAAGGAAAAAGAAAACTATTTACACGGGAAAGCTCCCAACAAGCAAAAGAAGAAAGAAAAATCTTTTTGGGTTTTCTCAAAAGGACACATAACAAGAAAACAAGAAAACAAAAAGAAACTAGCATGGATAATACAGTGGCAAAGTGTAAACACCGGCTAACAAAGTGAAAGCATAAGCATGAATGTAAAGTCGGTGAGAACACATACTCCCCCAAGCTTAGGATTTTGGCCTAGCTTGGTCTACTCCCAAGGTGGGAAATAACCAGCTCCAGGATACTCCGGAGGAGACTGTGGATACCACTGCTGTGTAAGCTCCTCTGGCTCCCACTGATAAACTGGCGTCTGGTACTCGACTGGCGGCTCGGGCACGGGCGCCCGTGGTTGGGCCAAGCCCCAATATGCGTAGATGTCCGCGGGCCTAATAGTGTACCTACCTACATGAAGATCAAACAAAGAAGGAGCAGGCAACGTAATAGTCTCTCGAGTACCCTGACTAAACACCAGGTTATAAATCATCCGTCTACTAGCATCTCTATCCAGAAAATCATGGCGAACCATGCTCTCATAATCCAGATATCTCTTAGGGAGAAGCATCTCTCCTTCCTCTCCCAGTCTAATGGGTATCTCAAAGTGTCTGGCAAGACGGGTAGCATAGATACCTCCATAGACGACACCTTTAGAACGGTTCAGGTTCAACCGTTGAGCGACTATAGCGCCCAAGCTATAAGTCTTATCATTATAAAGGCCTTCGCGAAGAACCGCAAGGTCTGGAGAACTAAGTGATCCAGCCTCCCCACAGCCAATCAAACATTTTCCCACAAATAGTGAGAAGTACTGAAGCACAGGAAAATGTATGCTAGCAATTCTAGCGCGAGACACTCCTCTCTCCTCTCCGACAGCAATAGAACCAATGAAATCCTCCAAGTCCCGTGGACGAGGGTCACGGATATCCCCAACATAAGGTAATTTGCATGCATTGCAAAAGTCCTGCAGCGTCATGCACTGGGGATCATCGTATATCATGAACTCAACCATGGGAGGATTCTTCCTCGGATAAAAGTTGAAGCTTTGAACGAAAATATTGGTGAGGAGGAGATATTGTGGACACTTATCTTCAACGAACACAGTAAGACATACGTTCTCCACCAAGTAATAAAAGTCTTCATAAAGTCCGGCGGCGCGCAAAAATTCATCACTTGGCCACTCGCACGCTCGAACTTCTGTGACTCGAGGGACTACGTACTTGGGGTGGTTCTTCTCATCCTCCTTGTGGTTACGGCTTGAAGAGCCTCTCAAGAACCTCCTCATCTTTTCCCATTTCTAGCTCCGAAAAATTCTAAAAAAATTTAGAGACTTCGAAAGAAAAGTGAATAAGGATTAACCCAACTTGTAGCAACTACTCCTACTAGTGCCTAGAGACCGTATCACGCGCTAAAGCTACTTGGGACCAGCTAAAATCAACTTTTCTAGCTCAAGAACAGGGTCACCAAGGTAGCAAGAATTCGCGAAGGATAAAGCACTAGAGCACAAACTAATTGGACCAATGGAGGAGTCACTTACCAAAGAGTAATTTCCGCAAAACAGTTCGGAGAATGGTGCTTTGAGCAAGGAGATCGAAAATCACAGCTAAATGAGCAAGAACACGGGTTTGAGCTGTGGAACTATTTTTCTGGAGGTGGAAGAAGAGGCTGAGAGATGGAGTGAGTGGAGGGGTTCTTGTGGGCCCCACAAGCTTGCACCCCACCACCAGGGGGTAAGTCGCGGTGGGGGGGCTTGTGGCCCACTGGTCAGGCCCCCTAACCAGCTCTCAGGCCCATAAATTTTCAAAAATTCCAGAAAAAATCATACTAAATTTTCAGGACCATCGGAGAACTTTTATTTTCGAGGTATTTTTCTCCGGGACGTTAGAACAGGAAACAGGAAAAGCTAAACAAATTCTATCATTTTTCTTCTAAGCAACAGAAAATGAAGACTCAAAACAGAGGTATGTGACTCTCTGATTCATCCGTCTCATGGTCATCGAAAGAAATCCGCCAATGGGGTTGATCAAGTCCTTATGACAAAACCTTCTCGAATCGCAAGAGAGAACGGAGAATTTTCGAATAGCCACTAAGTCACCTCAATGGGGATATGAATCTCCCCAAAAATAAAATTATACTTCATCTTGACACGAGGAATAGGGCATTCAAAGCTCCCAATGAGAATCGATGAAGTCTTTTCGATAGCATTGATGTAATGTACTGGATATCGTTTCTTCGGAAAGTGCACTGTGTGCTCATTACCGTTGACATGGAAAGTGACATTGCCTTTGTTGCAATCTATAACAGCCCCTGTAGTGTTTAAAAAGGGTATTCTAAGGATGATAGCCATGGCATCGTCCTCGGGAATATCCAAGATAACAAAGTGTGTTAAGATAGTGGTATTAGCAACCACAACACGCACATCCTCGCAAATGCCGATAGGGAAAGCACTTGATTTGTCGGCCATTTGCATAGAAATTTCAGTGGGTGTCAACTTATCCAACTCAAGTCTACGATAAAGAGAGAGTGGCATAACACTAACACCGGCTCCAAGGTCACATAAGGCAGTTCTTACGTAGTTTCCTTTAATGGAGCAAGGTATAGTGGGCACTCCGGGATCACCAAGTTTCTTAGGAGTTCCACCTTTGAAAGTATAATTGGCAAGCATGGTGGAGATCTCAAGATCTGGAATCTTCCGTTTATTAGTCACGATATCTTTCATGTATTTGGCATACGGAGACATCTTGAGCATATCAGTTAACCGCATCTGCAGAAAGACGGGTCTTATCATCTCAACGAAGCGCTCAAAATCCTCATCATCCTTTTTCTTGGATGGCTTAGGAGGAAAGGGCAGAGGTCTCTGAACCCATGGCTCTCTCTCTTTACCATGCTTCCTAGCAGTGAAGTCATTCTTGTCGTATTTCTTAGGTTGTGGATTATCAGGATTAACCATAGGTTCAATCTCCACATCCTCATCATGGCTAGGTTGAGCATTATTATGAACATCACTGTCCACATTGTCACCAGGTTCATTTTCATCACCTGATTGTGTTTCCGCATCAGACGCATAAATATCATTAGGTTCTTCAGGTGTGATAGTATTTCGTGAACTGGCGTGCATGTTTCTATCATCCTTCTTCTTCTCCTTAGGATGACTAGGTGTATCAGCATTGATTCCTTGAGAATCTTGATCAAATCTCTTAGGATGACCTTGAGGATACAAAGGTTCCTTAGTCATTTTGCCTCCTCTAGTAATGACTCTGACAGAGTTGTCATTTAATTCATTGAGCAGGTCATTCTGAGCTTTAAGTACTTGTTCTACCTGAGTAGTAATCATAGAGGCATGTTTACTCAGAAGCTTCAGAGCGTTGACATTTCTGTCTACAAAAGCACTTAAATGGCTAAGCATACGAGCACTTTGTTCCAAATGTCTGCTAACATAACCATTGAAACTTTGTTGTTTGGCAACAAAGTTGTCAAATTCATCAAAGCATAAGCTAGCAGGTTTATCAAAAGAAATATCACTCTCATCAAACATACGCAGAGAATTCACTTCTACTACCTGTATCGGGTTATCGAGACCGTGGATCTCTTCGATAGGTGGTAGATTTTTGACATCTTCGGATCTAATGCCTTTCTGTTGCATAGATTTCTGGGCTTCTTGCATATCTTTGGGACTGAGGAATAGAATACCTCTTTTCATAGGAGTTGGCTTTGGAGATGGTTCGGGAATAGTCCAAGCATTATCGTTGATCAAGATGTGATTCAGTAGGGTCTCAGCTTGTTTTACAGTTCGTTCCCTAAAAACACAACCGACACAACTATCTAGGTAGTCTCTAGAGGCATCGGTAAGTCCGTTATAGAGGATATCAAGTATCTCGTTCTTCTCAAGAGGGTGATCAGGCAAAGCATTCTGTAGCTGGACGAGCCTCCCCCAAGCTTGTGGAAGACTCTCTTCTTGGAGTTGAGCATAGTTGTATATTTCCTGCAAGGCAGCTTGCTTCTTATGGACAGGGAAATATTTCTCACAGAAGTAATAGACCATCTCTTAGGGACTACGCACACATCCAGGAGCAAGAGAGGTGAACCAGGCTTTAGCGTCATCCTTTAGAGAGAAAGGAAACAGCTTAAGGATATAGTAGTGGCGGATCTTCTCCTCATTAGTGAAAAGGTTGGCTATTTCGGATAGTTTGGCAAGATGGTCTATGACCGTCTCAGACTCATAACCATGAAAAGGATCAGATTCGACTAGAGAGATTATCTCAGGGTCGACAGAGAATTCATAATCCTTATCGGTGACAAAGATAGGCGAAGTGGCAAACTTCGGATCATTTTTCATCCTAACTTCCCGAGATTTTTCCTTCCACTTAAGAATTAATTTCTCAGCGTCATAGGCATCCTTACACACAAGAAAATCCTCGGCTATCTCTCCCTCCATAATGTAACCCGCAGGTATATCAGGCAATTCATATCTAGGAGAGTTAGATCTAACAGGAGCAAAAGAAGGTTCTATCTCAATAGTATCGGTAGTTTCAGAAGCATCACGAGCATTGGCAGTAACTCTAGCAATATGAGCATCAAGGAACACTCCTAGTGGAACAGACAAAGGAGCATCTCTAGTAGTATCAGGCATAGCATCATCAGGCAAAATAACATCTCTAGCATCATCAGGCAAAGCAGTATCAAGCATAGCATCTCTAGCAGTATCAGGCATAGCATCTCTAGCAGTATCAAGCATAGTACCATCAGGCATAGTATCAAGCATAGCATCTCTAGCAGTAGTATCACAAGCATCATCAAGCACAGGCGACATATCAAGATTTCTAGCAGGAGGTGATGTCGCAAATTTACTCATAACTAAAGGTGAATCAAGTGCAGAGCTAGATGGCAATTCCTTACCTCCCCTCGTAGTTGAGGGCAAGACTTTGGTCTTCGGATCCTTCAGATTCTTCATAGTGATCAGAAGATATAAATGCCATGTGACTCAGAGAATATAGCAATACCTCCCCGGCAACGGCGCCAGAAAAATGTTGACGTCAGTTGTGCTTCCCTAGCAATGGCTCCAGAAAAGGGTTGATCCTGCAATCTCTGGCGTTAGCTAGATGAATGCTTATGACAACAAACCTTCCCCTGCAACGGCACCAGAAGAATGCTGAAAGCACTCCCCAATAATGAGACTAGAAGAATGTTGTTGATGGCCCACGAGCATGTGGGTTCGCAGCAGTTTTCGAGGGTAGAGTATTCGACCCAAATTTGTAGATCGCCTAAAGGAGGTGAGAGAATACTCTCGAGTATTAGCAGCTGAATTTGTCGGATTCAACCACACCTGAAAGATTAGTATCTGCAAGCATAGTAGTAACATCAAAGTAGTATGATAACAATGGTGTCAGAAACGATCTGTTGACGGCACACTATTCCTAACAATTGTATCAATGGCGCCTCTGTTGCCGCGTCGACGGAAGTTGTCAATTCCCGTCAACGATCTGGCGAATAAACAGTGTAGCAGGAAGTAGCAGTGTAACGAGCAATAGTAGTGGCAAGGAACATCAGTAGTGACAGCAGTAGCAAGTAGCAACAGTAGCAAGCGACAATAGTAGCAACAGTAGTAGCAGCAGCAGAGCAAGACAAGTAACAGTAGTAGCAATAGTAGTAGCACCAACAGAGCAAGACAAGTAACAGCAGTAGGACAAACTCGTAGGCAATGGGTCGGTGATTTGTTTGGATGATATTCATCATGCAACAACTATAACACGGAGAGATATGTGGCTAGCTCCCGTTCATCAATGTGATGTCAGCATGCATTTCGTGTGTCGTCATACGTGCTTAGGGAAAAGAACTTGCATGACATCTATTGTCCATCCCTCCCGTGGCAGCGGGGTCCAAAAGGAAACTTCGGGATATTAAGGTTCTCCTTTTTATAAAGAATAGGACCAACGCATTAGCACTTGGTGAACACATGAACTCCTCAAACTATGGTCATCACCGGGAGTGGTTCCGGTTATTGTCACTCCGGGTTGCCGGATCATAACACATAGTAGGTAACTGCAACTTGCAAGATCGGATCTAAAACACACATATATTGGTGACAACATAATAATTTCAAATCTGAAAACATGGTACTCGGGCCCTAGTGACAAGCATTAAGCATGGCAAAGTAGTAGCAACATCAAATCTCAGAACATAGTGGATACTAGGGATCAATCCCCATCAAAACTAACTCAATTACATGATAGATCTCATCCTACTCATCACCGCCCAGCGAGCCTACGAATAGATTACTCCCGAACGACGAAGAGCTTCATGGAATTGGACAGGGAAGAAGGTTGATGATGATGATGGCGACGATTTCCCCTCGCCGGAGCCCAAGACGGACTCCAGATCTGCCCTCCAGATGAAGAACAGCTAGTGGCGGCGCCTCCGTATCGAAAACGCAACGAAAAGTTCTCTTTTTATTTTTTCTGGGATGAAAGACAACTTATAGAGCTGGAGTTGGGAGCAGCAGGTGCCTGTGGGCCCCACAAGCCTACCCACCGCCACCAGGGGTGGTGGTGGCGAAGCGGGGGCTTGTGGCCCACTGGCCCACCCCCTGAGGTGGAACTTGGCGCAGATATTTTTGATATTTTCCAAAACTGCTCTCCGTAAATTTTTTGGACGTTTGGAGAACTTTGATTTCTGCACAAATATAACACCAAGGCAATTCTGCTGAAAACAACGTTAGTCCAGGTTAGTTCCATTCAAATCATGCAAATTATAGTCCAAAACAAGGGCAAAAGAGTTTGGAAAAGTAGATACGTTGGAGATGTATCACAGGTCCATTCCAGTCACCCCGCCATGGATCATCTCTACTAACAAATTCACCAGAATTCCTACTTGGACCTTCTCCTCTTCTAACATAGTCAGCGCTCTCGGAGCAACTGGTCGCTCCAAAGTGAAGGGGGAAGACCAGTCGACATGCTTGGGGCTGTGATATCTTTGCAATAGAACCACGTCGATTGCCAGCCTCGGACAGATTCAGAGAGAGTCATTTGCGGATACACACTCTTACTCCTTTTCTCGATCCCCAAACCTCCACAAAGTTGGATGACGTTGATTCTACTATCCTTGGGTTTGGCTTTCTTAACCGAGTGAGAACGAACCATGAAAATATGCTTCAACAGTCACCAATGAGGAGGATAGCCCAAGAAACACTCGCACAACGTGATGACCGCGCAAGGTGCGCAATAGCATTTGGAGGAAGGTGATGGAGTTCAGCACCAAAAAATTTGAAGAACCCGTGGATGAATGGGTGGGGAGGCAAAAAAAACCTCGCTCTACATGGGTGATGAGGAGGACTCTTTCACCTTCATCCGGCTCCGGCTCGACTTCCCTCGTCGTAACCTCCAGGAATCAGCGACTATCAATCCGTTGTGGACGAGGTACAAGACATCAATCTCCTTGATAGTTGACGGGAGAAAATCCCCTAGATCCATCCCGGCGGCATCGCAGCTCGAGCGTCCGACAGCTTCTTGGAGCTGTCTCCCTTCTTGGCCCGCTCAAGTTTGCTCGTCTTCAATTTCGTCATCTCGACAGCGGTGGCAGAGATATATCTAAGCGGAGCTCGAGAGGAAGAGGAGATGGAGAAAAGGGGAAATTGAGAAGGGGCACTGTTCCAACCCAAGCGCCAGTACGTTTATAGTCGCCCGAGTGAGTCACTGACCTATGGGCCCGCCGATCACAGTATATCCCGATATCAGAGGAAGCATGATATGAGGAAATAAGGGCGGTGCGATAATCTAGGAGTCGGGCTCTCATTTACCCCGGTTGTTGCGTTATCTCTGTTCAGCGCACGCTTACCAAATTTTTGAATCCCGTGAAATCCAGACCTAACGAAGTGATCCGTCACATCAAAAGATCGTGCTGATCACTCAGACCAGTTTTCACTTTCAAATCCATTCGGACGTATTTTAAGACAGAATCGATCGGGTCGGATGGCAAATATTTCAATCGACGCCCGTTTCTGCCAAGTCTTGATATGCCTTCGGAGTTTGGCATGTTCGACAGAATATGCATCGACCCTTTTCCACTCGAACCCCGATCCATTTGGGGGCTAATGATGGGGATATGTACCTATGGCAGGGTCACAGGCCTAACCTACATGTACTACCGAAGGGCACGGTGTTAAGGACTGAAAGATTCCTAGAAAGTTCCCGAGTGACTCGCCATGAGTCACTCGGTAGCGCATCCACTCGGAGATTTGTTCTATCCACTCGACATAAGACTTCCACTGAGAAGGATATGAAGCCAGTCGACCGCAGAAGTTCAGAAGTCACTCCTGGGAGGCCAAAGGGCAGGAATTAGGCTGGTCATCATAAGTAACATTTATTACGTACGTTATCAGTAATGCATACCTTTGTCTTCATTACTCGAACCCTTGGTTTCCTGGGCCTTGATGTGGGGTAGCATACTCTATATAAGCCACCCCTCCCCTCTGGCACAAGGGTTCGCACTCCTATAACAAACACTCCACACTGCAAGAGCTCCCGAGCACTGAGACATAGGGCTATTACCTCCACGAGAGGGGCCTGAACTCATACATCGTGTGTACAAGCTTGTCGAAGCTAGGACTCTGCCCTCTCCTTTCGTACCCCTCACCTCTACTGTCAGGCTCGTTCCCACGATACCTTCTTCCGCGCATTTCTAGATTTCTTCGGTGCGCAACTTCATCATTTCCCCCCAATGTCATCTCGTATTTAGCTACTTTTAGTTCTTTGTGTGAAAACTTCATTGGATGCAAAATGCACTTGGGATTGTTCAAACACTTGTTTACATGCCGAGTGATGACAGTGAAGAAATCTTCTCAATCGGGGGGGGGGGAGGGAGGAGTCGAACGTAGTGCTGCTTTGGGGGGGCTTAGGCAGCAACTTAGAGGGAAGAGTAGCTTCCCCAAATGTCCTTTCCCGATTCTATGAAGGGTTGGAAGGACTCCTGGTTTTACTGCCATGATGTACCAGTCGATGAGGGTCAGCCTGGTCTTCCACCTTACTCGGCTGAGCGAGTACAATCGGCTCCTTCTTTGACCGTGTCAAAGGAGTACAAGGTGGACGTACTCATCTTGGTGATCACTCTAGTTGAGCTATTGCAGAAGGGCATCAATGGGATGGAACTTTTGGATATCTTCTTTCATCGGAGGATCCAACCCCTTTAGGCCAGGGCCCACCCCATGTGGTGGTACGGAAGGCCGAATGATCTGGCCCGTGTTCACCTGGAGGAGATTGGGGTGGAGAAGCTGGAGAACAAGCTTAAAGCCATCACTCCTGTGCATCACAACCCTAGAGGGACCAGGCTAGTGCCCCCTTTCTCGGGGATGAACCCATCGAATGAGGTAATCTCTTCCATATTTTGTCCTAGTGATCTCTATTGTTTTTGCTTTTTGTCCATGTTCCTCAACTTAATTTCTTCACTCGGGAGACCTTTACGGCATTCGTCAGTTCTATGCCAGTGGTCGATTGTACGCCGATTGACATGGCAAGTGACTCCGAGCGTCCGGAAAGATCGGGAGGTGCAGAAGATGACGAGGAAGAGGATATTGGGAAGAGCGACGATGATGACAAACACGGGGACCAGGCAGAGTCCTCCCCGTCTGATGAAGTTCCAACGAAGGCTCGCAGCAAGGCACGCCAGGACCCTCGAGTCCATATTGGGGGTGCCAAGACCTCGAGTGTTGCAAAACTGACTGCGCCAGCTGCGCCAACCTGTAGCTCCAAACTGGGATGAGGTGAGCCCGAGGTGTCGCTAGAGAAGGCTGCCAAGCAGCCCAAGACCACGGTCTCCAATCCTTGGAAGGCCATTACCCCACGCATTGCTACTGCAACAAAAGACCTTCCAACGGCAACAGAAACACGTGGTGACGGGAGACTGTTCTTGTCTTGATACTCCTCAGCAACGGCACCAGGAATCCTTCTGCTATGGCTACGCCTTAAGGGACTTCCTAGGCAAATATGCAGAGGATTTCCCCCGTGGCCTTGGAGCCTTGCGTTGGTGTTCCCTCGAAGCGGAAAGTGTGATGTAGCGCAGCGGTGGTAAGTATTTCCCTCAGTTTGAGAACCAAGGTATCGATCCAGTGAAGGAGTATCACAAGTACCTGCACAAACACAAAAAGCTTGCTCCCAACGCTATGAAGGGGTTGTCAATCCCTTATAGATTGTTTGCCAAGTGAGAACTGAAAGCAACAAAGTAACAAAGCAAAGTAAAAGCAAAAGTGGAAACGATAGCTGTGAATATACCCAGGGGCCGTAGTGTTTACTAGTGGCTTCTCTCATGAAAGTAAGTAGACGGCGGGTGAACAAATTATTGTCGAGCAATTGATAGAACTACGCAAAGTCGTGAAGTCATCTATGGCAATGATTGTATCTATAGGCATCATGTCCAAAACAAGTAGACCGATACTTTCTGCATCTACTACTATTACTCCACACGTCGACCGCTATCCAGCATGCATCTAGTGTGTTAAGTCCAAAAGAACAGAGTAATGCCTTAAGCAAGATGACATGATGTAGATGGACAATCTCATCTCTACGACTGATGGGGTTATAGTCCTAGGGTAGGGTCATAGGCCTGCCCTGTAGGTCCTACCCAAGGACTACCCCTCACAAAGGACAAGGCCTTTTGTCAGCTCCGACTGAATTAAGGAGTCCCCATCATCCAGTCGGTAACAGGTCCTCGATCATCCAGTCGGAGACTAGCATTCGGGGGATATTGAGCTAACCGACTGGATACCACTCGGTACACCATAACCCCCCTGGAGGGAAACGGTCGTACGTTTCCAGGTGCATTTATTAGTGTTTAGGGCGTACGTTACCTGTAACGTACGCATTCAATCGCCACTACTCCACCCCTGTACCGGAACCGTTGTGGAGGGCAGCGCGCTCTATATAAGCCACCCTCCCCCGCTGGTAGATGGGTTAGCAACTCATTGTATTCCCTATTTCCACTCGAGAACAAGCTCCCTGAGCACTGAGACATAGGGCTATTACCTCCCAGCAGAGGGGCCTGAATTCATACAACCTCGCCGTAGCTAAGGCTCTGCCCATCCTTTTCGTACCCTACGCATCTACTGTCAGGCTTATACCCACGACAGTTGGCGCCCACCGTGGGGAAGGCGTCTAAGCGACTTCCGGCGAGTTCGTGACTGCTTCCTTTCGTCATGTCGTCCGCTGGAGGTTCGAGCATGGGTCACCTGATCTTCTTCGGCGCTCTCTCCTTCATCATCGACGATTCGGCATGGCTTCGGGATGCTCCTCTCGACGTCGAGGCGCTTCCCCGTCGTGGGGCTACGCACTTCCGTGCCGGCGCCCGCGGCATTCTTCTTCTCCAATAGTCGGCTCCGGTGTCGACCTGCACCGCCGTCACGCGCCGCACCAAGCGGTCTCGCCGTCCGCGGCTCCAGCGATGGGTGCAACACGCCCAGGCGCGCCAGAATGCGTCTTCGCAAGTGGCGGTTCTAGAGTCTGTTGTGGTTGCCCCCCAATCCTAGCACTCGGGCTTGGTACCGACTGAGTTTCCTTCCGAATACGCGTGTCGCGGGCCTGCAGCAGAAGTACACATGGCCAACTCCCATGAAGATCCCCGTCAAGCTGGCCGGAACGAGCACGAGATCGGCGAAATGTCCAGCACGCGTCGTCCGCCTTGCCATTCTGCCAGTCGACACACTCGGCGGAGCAACGTGGAGTTGTTCCGCACACCCCTCCTCAACTTGGCTGCAGCTGCCAAGATAGCCGATTCCCTCCAGCCGACTGATTCAGAGGCTGGTAGAGGAATCGAGCAGATCCGAGCCCCGTTGCACACGGCACAGCAGCAGAATTCGGCAGTCTCCCAGTCGCATAACAGGATCCATAATAGTTCCGTTCATGCGAATACGCATCGGTCGGTTCACAGCCCTGGTTCCCATCAGCGGCACAGAGGAGGCAGCCGTTCCATAAATCACGAAGATCGCCGCCGTTCACGCACCCCTCCGTGGGGTGGGCCCAACGGGCCCCGACATCATGATGGTCGGCGTTCAGTTGGTGACACTTATGACCCAAGGCCTGACGCAAGAGGGCGTATCATGGGGCGAAGGGTCGACAGGGGCCGAGCCCACCGCGAGGGTTATGATATGGACCGTCCGAGCGGAAGCAGGACCATCGTGTCTGGTCCCGAGTGTTTCAGTCGAGCCATCCGTTCGGCTGACATCCCGCCAAACTTCAGATTGGCGACAGGAATCAGCAAGTTTACAGGAGATTCCAAGCCGGAAACATGGCTAGATGACTACCGAGTGGCGGTCCAGATCGGAGGAGGGGACGACCTTGTCGCCATGAAGCACCTCCCTCTGATGCTCGACGGCTCGGCGCGAGCGTGGCTGAATCAGTTGGCTCCCTCAAGCATCTACAGTTGGGCAGATCTGGCCCGAGTGTTCATCAAGACCTTCGAAGGGACGTGCAAGCGCCCTACAGGCCTCGTGGAGCTCCAGCATTGCGTCCAGAAGCAGAATGAGCCTCTGCGTGACTTCATCCAGCGTTGGACAACTCTCTACCACACGGTGGAGAACGTCACCGAGCATCAAGCAGTCTGCGCCTTCAAGGCAGGCGTGCGGTACAGAGATCTGTATCTGAAATTCGGTCGAACAGGCGACATCTCCATGAGCAAGATGATGGAAATAGCGACGCGCTATGCTAATGGCGAAGAAGAAGACCGCATCCGAAGCGGCAAGCACAAAACAGTCGCTGATGGAGATGGAGGCAACACTCGGAAGCAGAAGCAGAAAGCTCCGACTGCTCCGCAAGCAGAAGCCGCAGCCGTAACCAATGCCAAGTTCAAGGGCAAAGGGAAGGCTCAGTTCACCCCCAAGAAGAAGCAGTTCAATAACCCCATCCTGGACCAGCCATGTCCGGTTCATAGGAAGATGGATGAAGAGGGCAACCCCATATATGCAAAACATACCACTCGACAGTGTCGCCTCCTGATCCAGGGGTTCAGCGAAGGGCAACCGAGTGAGAAGGACCATGAACAGGATGAAGAGGATAAGGAGGATCCGTTCCCCCAAGTCCATGCAACCCTGATGATTTTTGCTGACGTCGAGAGCAAGAGTCGACTGAAGCTGGTGAACAGAGAGGTGAACATGGCCACCCCTATCAACCCCAAGTTCCTCAAATGGTCCCAGACTACGATCACCTTCGACCAGTCGGATCATCCCGCACATGTACCCACCCCGGGGAGACAGGCTCTGGTCGTCGACCCGGTGGTGGAAGGAGTCCGACTGCGCAAAGTCCTCATGGATGGCGAGAGCGGCTTGAACATCATGTACGCCGACACACTCAAGGGGATGGGCATCCCGATGTCCAAACTCAGCGAGAGCAACATGCAGTTCCATGGAGTCGTCCCTGGACGGAAGGCCAAGTCACTCGGCCAGATCGCGTTGGACGTCGCTTTCGGCTCCGACAAGAACTTCCGCAAGGAAAAGCTGACGTTCGAAGTGGTCGACTTCCAGAGCGCTTATCACGCAATTCTGGGTCGCCCAGCGTATGCGCGTTTCATGGCCCGTCCATGTTACGTATACCTGAAGCTGAAGATGCCAGGCCCGAAGGGAGTGATCACCATCACAGGCAATCGGCAGCGGGCCGAAGAGTGTCTACAGCAGGGATCAAGAATCGCCGACCAGCAGATGGCCGTCCTCGAGCTCGACGAGTACAAGAAAACAGTCGACCCCGCCGACCTGATGCGCTCAAAGAAGCCAGCTTCTGAATCCGCATTCCAGTTGGCGGGAGAGACGAAGAAGGTCAGCATCCACCCGACGGACGCCACAGCTGCCCCGACGAACATCTCCACCACCCTCGATCCTAAATAAGAAGCCGAGCTCACCCAATTCCTCCGTGAGAAGTGGGACATCTTCGCATGGAAACCCTCTGACATGCCAGGTGTACCCAGGGAGTTGGCTGAGCACCGACTGCATGTGGACCCCGTCGCTCGGCCCGTCAGAGAGCGCTTGCGCCGGTCCGCCGCGCACAAGAGGAAAGCAATATGGGAGGAGGTGGCCAAGCTACTGGCAGCCAACTTCATTCGCGAGGTTCACCACTCCGAGTGGCTCGCCAATGTTGTCATGGTGCCCAAGAAGGACAAGTCGCTCGAATGTGCATCGACTTCAAGCATCTCAATAAGGTCTGCCCGAAAGACCATTTTCCGCTCCCCCTCATAGATCAAATTGTCGATTCGACTGCGGGTTGCGAGCGTCTGTCATTTCTTGATGCCTATTCGGGCTATCATCAGATCCGTCTGTATGGTCCCGATGAGTTAAAAACAGCCTTCATCACCCCATTCGGGTGCTTCTACTACATCACTATGCCATTCGGTTTGAAGAATGCAGGAGCTACCTTTATGCGCATGATCCAAAAATGTCTCCTCGACCAGATCGGTCGGAATGTGGAGGCGTATATGGATGATATCGTAGTCAAGTCACGCAAAGGTTCCGACCTGCTGACTGACTTGGCAGAAACATTCGCCAACCTTCGTAGGTACGATATCAAGCTCAACCCCACCAAATGTTCATTCGGCGTTCCTAGCGGAAAGTTACTCGGTTTCTTCGTTTCCGAACGAGGATCGATGTCAACCCCGAAAAGATCGGGACCATCGTCCGAATGGAGAGGCCGGTCAGAATACACGATGTTCAACGACTCACAGGTTGCCTAGCGGCTTTGAGCAGGTTCATCAGTCGACTCGGCGAGAAAGCACTTCCTCTGTACCGACTCATGAAGAAATCAGATAGTTTCGAGTGGACAAACGAAGCCCAAGTCGCATTCGATGACCTCAAAGTCCTACTTTCCACCCAGCCGGTTCTTACTGCTCCTCTCAGTAAAGAGCCCCTTCTTCTGTACATTGCGGCTACAAATCAAGTCGTCAGTACTGTTCTTACAGCCGAACGAGAAGAAGAAGGCAAAGCAAACAAAGTTCAGCGGCCAGTGTACTATGTCTCCAAAGTCCTGACTCCTTCCAAGCAGAGGTATCCCCACTATCAAAAGCTTATCTACGGGATCTACATGACTGCGAAGAAGGTGTCTCTCGTTTCTGATGCTCCATTGTCGGAAATTCTCTACAATCGAGACGCGTCAGGCCGAGTGGCGAATTGGGCGATGGAGATGCTGTACTGCGATATCAAGTTCCAGGCCAAGAAAGCTATTAAGTCTCAAGCTCTGGCTGACTTCATAGCAGAATGGGTAGAACAACAACAACCGACCCACATCTACTCGGCCCATTGGACAATGTTCTTTGATGGGTCCAAGATGTTGAATGGCTCCGGCGCTGGCGTTGTGATCATATCGCCAAAGGGCGGCAAACTCAAGTACGTGCTGCAGATACACTTCGATTCCTCCAACAACGAGGCAGAGTATGAAGCTCTCCTCTACGGATTGCGCATGGCCATCTCACTCGGCGTCCGTTGCCTGATGGTCTACGACGATTCAGATTTGGTGGTCAATCAAGTGATGAAAGAGTGGGATGTCAGGAACCCCACCATGACCACATATTGCAATGCAGTGAGGAAGCTCGAGAAGAAGTTTGAAGGTCTAGAACTTCACCATGTTTCGAGACTGAAGAACCAAGCAGCGGATGAGTTGGCAAAACTCGGGTCCACACAGAGACCAGTCCCGAGTGACGTCTGCCTCGAGCACCTCCACCTTCCCTCAGTCAAAGAAGATCCTTTTACAGAGGAACCAGTACAACCAAAGAGTTCAACAGATCTGACTGAAGTCGATGTACCTGCTGTGGTTGATCTGGTCATGGAGATTCTTGCTGTCATCCCTGATTGGACTGTGCCGATCATTGCATATATCGTGAGGCAGGAACTACCAGAAGATGAAGTCCAGGCCAGGCAGATAGTCCGCAGGTCGAAGTCATTCACTGTCATTGATGGCCAATTGTACAAGGAAAGCGTTTCAGGCGTTTTTCAACGATGCATCTCTCCAGAAGAGGGGCAGCTGATCCTTGAAGATATTCACTCGGGAACCTGCGGTCATCACGCTTCTTCGAGAGCAATCGTCGCCAAGGCATTCAGGGCTGGTTTCTTCTGGCTGCAGGCAAACGAGATGGCTAAAGATATGGTTGACCGATGTGAGGGCTGCCAGTTCTACTCCAATAAGTGCCACAAGCCGACGTCGGCGTTGAAGACGATCCCTCTTGTGTGGCCATTTGCAGTGTGGGGATTAGATACAGTCGGTCCATTCAAGACAGGCCAAGGTGGATACACACATCTGTTGGTGGCAGTCGACAAGTTCGCGAAATGGATCGAAGCCAAGCCCATCAAGAAGCTCGACGCCTCAACAGCCGTCAAGTTTGTCAGTGACATCATCTTCAAATTCGGTGTACCTCACAGCATAATCACGAACAACGAGACAAACTTTGATTCGGACAGATTCAAGGGTTTCTGTACAAGCCAAGGTATCCGAGTGGACTTTGCTTCCGTGGCGCACCCGCAGTCCAACGGACAAGCAAAGCGGGCAAACAGACTTATTTTGCAAGGTTTGAAGCCCCGACTCCTGCGAGAGATAGGACATGCCGCTGGCGCTTGGGTCACCGAGCTACCTTCAGTGCTTTGGGGTCTTCGCACAACCCCGAACAGATCTACAGGGCGATCACCGTTCTTCCTCGTCTACGGAGCAGAAGCAGTCCTTCCGAGTGACTTACTTCACAACGCTCCACGAGTCGAACTCTTCTCCGAAGCTGAAGCAAAACAAGCAAGGCAATATGGAGTGGACCTTCTAGAGGAGGAGCGCGAGATGGCACTGACTCGCTCAACCATTTATCAACAAGATCTGCGGCGTTTTCACGCGCGACACGTCAGGAGTCGTACGTTCCAAGCAGGCGACCTGGTGCTCCGAGTGGATCAGCAAAGACCTCACAAGTTGGCTCCTGCGTGGGAAGGACCCTTCATCATCTCAAAGGTGCTGAACAATGGAGCATACAGACTCTACAACGTCGACAGGGAGATAGACGAGCCGCGAGCATGGAACGGAGATCTCCTGAAGCGCTTCTACACGTGACCATCAACTGAAGAAATGTAAACAGCAAGTATTGGTGAAATAATATAAAGCAGATTGAGTTTTTTGCAGGTTCAAAGTTCTTCCGCGGTCGCAGACTCCGGTCTCAAAAAAAAAAACTTAGCTGCGATCCAGAATCGCCTAAGTATGAACTTTCTCCGAGTGCGCACTTAACGTCACACTCGGGAACTTAGGTGCGATCCAGAATAGCCTAAGTATGAAGTTTCTCCGAGTGCGCACTTAACGTCACACTCGGGGACTTAGCTGCGATCCAGAATCGCCTAAGTATGAACTTTCTCCGAGTGTGCACTTAACGTCACACTCGAGGACTTAGCTGCTATCCAGAATCGCCTAAGTATGAACTTTCGCCGAGTGTGCACTTAACGTCACACTCGGGGACTTAGCTGCGATCCATAATCGCCTAAGTATGAACTTTCTCCGAGTGTGCACTTCACGTCACACTCGGGGACTTAGCTGCGATGCAGAATCCCTTAAGTATGAACTTTCTCCGAGTGTGCACTTAACGTCACACTCGGGGACTTAGCTGCGATCCAGAATCGCCTAAGTATGAACTTTCTCCGAGTGTGCACTTAACGTCACACTCGGGGACTTAGCTGCGATCCAGAATCGCCTAAGTATGAACTTTCTCCGAGTGTGCACTTCACGTCACACTCGGGGACTTAGCTGCGATCCAGAATCGCCTAAGTATGAACTTTCTCCGAGTGTGCACTTAACGTCACACTCGGGGACTTAGCTGCGATCCAGAATCGCCTAAGTATGAACTTTCTCCGTGTGTGCACTTAACGTCATACTCGGGGACTTAGCTGCGATCCAGAATCGCCTAAGTATGAACTTTCTCCGAGTGTGCACTTCACGTCACACTCGGGGACTTAGCTGCGATCCAGAATCGCCTAAGTATGAATTTCTCCGAGTGTGCACTTAACGTCACACTCGGGGACTTAGCTGCGATCCAGAATCGCCTAAGTATGAACTTTCTCCGAGTGTGCACGTAACATCACACTCGGGGACTTAGCTGCGATCCAGAATCGCCTAAGCACCCACATGCCTTCGACTGTATCCTACAGGTACACTCGGGTAATCAACTGGCAACTACATGAGTTGCTGACCCTCACTGAAGCTCGTGTGGATGTCAAAACAACTGACAACTACGTGAGTTGCGGACCCTCATTGAGGCTCATGTGGATGTCAAAACAACCGACAACTACATCAGTACCAACTCGCCCCGAGTGCTATTCCACTGATAGTCGCACTCGACAACCTAGCGGCGATCCTACCGATCCACTCGGTGACAATACATATCGAATCGGAAATTCCACGGACCCTCAATGAGGCTCATGCAGATGTCAAGACAACTGACATGTTCCGAATGTTTGCCTTTGGCTTCACCAAGAAACGCCAAACAAAAACTCGAGTCAAAATTGCAACAGAAGAGCAAAGGATTCGATGTCAAGTTCAACCACAGATAATGGCTCAGTGTGGATCAAGCTTACCCACACCAAAATGAGAATGTAACGGCCAACAGCAGTGGCCAAAGTTTCTTACAAAGCAACACTTGGCATACCGAGGATAATGTCTTCTTACGCGTCGTTTGGATCGGTGCCAGGACTGGAGGGCTCTACGAACATGTCCAGATCAATACCATCGGTGATGCGGGTAGCACTCTCAAGGAAAGTTTCCATGAAGTCTTCGAATCGAAGTTTCTTCGTGTTGGCCACCTTCAATGTCTTCAGCTTCTCCTCGCACACCTCCTTGCAATGGACTCGGACCAGGGACAGAGCAACATCTGCACCACAACGAGCTGCCGATTTCTTCCACGACTGCACTCGGTTTGGAATCTCCTCCAGTCGAGCCATCAGGTTCTCCATCTCCTGCCGCGACTCATCTTCTGGCCAAAGCTCCTTGTCGATTCGGCCAACGACTTCTCTCAGTCGATCGATGAAAGGACCCACTTTGCCCACGCGGATGTGCGCTCGGAGCAGATCTCGGTTGGCATCCTCGTCGAGTGGAACGTTCTCGAGAATCGACCGCTCCACATCAGCGGCTTCAGCTTTAGCGTCAAAGCAAAAATCTGCGACAACAGGACAAGCAAACAATAAGCGCCGAGTGTGACGTGCATAACACAAGCACTCCGTACATCGTAACCCCCCTGGAGGGAAACGGTCGTACGTTTCCAGGTGCATTTATTAGCGTTTAGGGCGTAAGTTACCTGTAACGTACGCATTCAATCACCACTACTCCACCCCTGTACCGGAACCGTTGTGGAGGGCAGCGCACTCTATATAAGCCACCCTCCCCCGCTCGTAGAGGGGTTAGCAACTCATTGTATTCCCTATTTCCACTCGACAACAAGCTCCCTGAGCACTGAGACGTAGGGCTATTACCTCCCCGCAGAGGGGCCTGAACTCATACAATCTCGCCGTAGCTAAGGCTCTGCCCATCCTTTTCGTACCCTACACATCTACTATCAGGCTTATACCCACGACAACGACAAAGCCCACCTTGTTACCCTTGATGGCAACTACACGATGTGTGCCTTGCTGCCACTACTGTCACTGGGAAAGGTCACCACACGGTAAGAACCCAAAACCAAGCACTTCTCCCATTGCAAGAATCATAGATCTAGTTGGCCAAACAAAACCCAAGACTCGGAGAGAGTTACAAGGATATCAAATCATGCAAATAAGAAATCAGCAAAGACTCAAATATATATCATAGATAATCTGATCACAAATCCACAATTCATCGGATCTCAACAAACACACCGCCAAAGAGGATTACATCGGATAGATCTCCATGAAAATCATGGAGAACTTTGTATTGAAGATCCAAGAGACAGAAGAAGCCATCTAGCTACTAACTACGGACCCGTAGGTCTGCAGTGAACTACTCACGAGTCATTGGAGGGGCGATGATGTTGATGTGGAAGCCCTCCAACTCCAAAGTCCCCTCCGGCAGGGCACCGGGAAGGGTCTCCAGATGAGATCTCGCGGAAACGGAAGCTTGCGGCGGCGGAAAAGTGTTTTCGAGGATTCCCTAATTTTTTTTTGTATTTTAAGGAATACATAGGCGAAGAAGCTAGGACAGGGGGGCGCCAGGGAGGCCAAAAGCATGCTAGCCTCCGCCCCCCTGGTGGCGGCTACAGGGCTTATGGGCCCCTGTAGCTTTCCTGGCTTGGCCCTCAAGCCCCATGATCTTCTTCCGTTCGGGAAATATTTATTTCGGGGATTTTATTCCGTTTGGACTCCGTTCCAAAATCAGATATGAAAATAGCCAAAAACATAGAAAAAACAGGATCTGGCACTTGGCACTGAATTAATAAGTTAGTCCCAAAAAGATATAAAAGGTACATAAAACATCCAAAGATGACAAGATAACAGCATGATACTATCAAAAATTATAGATACGTTTGAGACATATCAAGCATCCCCAAGCTTAACTCCTACTCGTCCTCGAGTAGGGAAGTGATAAAGAATGATTTTTTGATGCTTTCATGCTACCTAGCATAGATGTCCTTTGTAACTCCTCTTATGTGACGTGAATGTTTTGATCCATTAGATTCAAAACAATAGTTTTCTATTGACGTGGAAACAATAATACTTCAAGCAAACTAGCAAGGTAATCAAGAACTTTCAAAATAACAAGGCCAAAAGAAAGTTATCCCTACAAAAGCATATAGTCTGGCTATGCTCTATCATCATTGCACAACGAATTTAAATCATGCACAACCCCGGTATTGGCCAAGTAATTGTTTTCACACCTTTATTTTCTCAAACCTTTTCAACTCTCACGCAATACATGAGCGTGAGCCATGGTTTTAGCACTATAAGTGGTGTGGAGTGTGGTGAAGGTTGCAAGAAAAACAAGGAGAAGATGGTCACATTAACTAGGCATATCAATGAGCTGTGGATATGCTCATCAATAGATATCAATGTGAATGAGTAGGGATTGCCATACAACTGATGCACTAGAGCTAAGAGTATGTGAAAGCTCTTAAAGAAAACTAGTGGGTGTGCATCCAACTTGCTTGCTCACGAATATACAAGCCAAGTTATATAATGAAAATTTCCCACTAGCTATATGGTGGTGACAAAACGAGAGACTCTCAATCATGAAGATCATGGTGCTTAATAAGCACAAGTGTGGAAGGATAGTAGCATTGTCCCTTCTCTCTTTTTCTCTCATTTTTTTGAATGGGCTCTTTGGCCTCTCTTTTTTATTTTGGTGGGCATCTTTGGCCTCTTTTATTTCCTCACATGGGACAATGCTCCATCAATGATGATCATCACACTTACAACTCAAAACTTAGAGCAACGATGACTCTATATGGAATGCCTTCGGTAGTGTACCATGACAATGATCTAGCATGGCATAGACATTAATGGAAACATCATGCTAGCTATCTTACGATCATGCTATGGAAATGTAGAAGTGGTGGCACATGTCATGGTGGTAGTTGCATGGCAATATATCTCGGAATGACTTTGAAAAAGACATAGTAGGTAGGTATGGTGGCTGTTTTGAGGGAGGCTAATGGTGGGTTTTGTGCACCGCGAAAGTTGCACGACACTAAGAAGATAGTGATGGTGGAAGGTGAAAGTGCATCTAAACCATGGACTCAACATTAGTCATGAAGAACTCATATACTTGTAGCAAAAGTTTTATTAGTAATTGAAACAAAGCATTCAACGCATACTCCTAGGGGAAGGGTTGGTAGGTATAAACCATCGCGCGATCCCGACCGCCACGCAAAGGATGACAATCAATAGACTAATCATGCTCAGACTTCATCACATAGCGGTTCACCATACGTGCATGCTACGGGAATCACTAAATTTAACACAAGTATTTCTAGATCCACAACACCTTACTAGCATAACTTTAATATTACCACAACCACAACTCAAAACTAATTGAGATGAATCAAACTTCTCTAACTATTTAATGCACATGAAGGTGGAAGTTTTCGTATCCCTTTGGATAAATACCCCTTTTGAGACTACTTTCAAAGCATAGATCAACTACCAAGCCATGCACTGTTGTGCTCTAAAATATATAAGTGAAGCACATAGAGAAAAATCAACTAGCTCAAAAGATATAAGTGAAGCACATGTGAGCTGAATTGTCTACCAAAGGATATAAGTGAAGCTCGACAAAATCACGGTGAGTGCATGTCTCTCTCTCTCTAGGTGTGCAGCAAGGATGATTGTGACACAACAAAATAAAAGACTCCTACGATACAAGACGCTCCAAGCAAAACACATAACATGTGGTGAATAAAAATATAGCCCCAAGTAACGTTACCAATGGATTGAAGACGAGAGAGGGGATGCCTTCCCGGGGCATCCCCAAGCTTAGGCTTTTATGACATCCTTGAATCATCTTGGGGTGCCTTGGGCATCCCCAAGCTTGAGCTCTTACCACTCTTTATCTCTTTGTCCATAAGACCTTCACCCAAAACTTGAAAACTTCACAACACGAAACTTAAACAGAAACTCGTGATAATATTAGCATAAGAAAACAAACCACCACTTCCTTAGGTACTGTAGCAAACTTAAATTCTACTTATGTTGATGTTGGGTTACTGTATTTTCAATCTTCCGTGGCTAATACCCCCTGATACTATCCATAGTTTCATCAAAATAAGCAACCAACTCAACAAAAACAGAATCTGTTAACAGCAGACCAATCTGTAGCAATCTGTATACTTCTTATACTTATGTTACTTCAAAAATTCTGAAAACTTACGATAGTCTGAATAATTTGCGTAGCAATCAGAAGCAAAAAGAATCAACTCAAAAGCTCTAACAGAAAGAAAATGAAAATTCTTTTTGTGAGCAGAAAGTTTCTGTCTTTTCCAGCATGACCAAACGATCATCCCCAAGACTAATCATAACGGTTTTGCTTGGCACAAACACAAAAAGAAACACAAAAACACAATCATAACAGAATTGTGAAAGTTTTCAAAACACAAAACATAAAGAAAAAGGAAAGATTCGTTGGGTTGCCTCCCAACAAGCGCTATTGTTTAACGCCCTTAGCTAGGCATCAATGATGCTCACACAAAAGACAAGAATCGAAGCACAACGAGAGCATCATAAAGCATGTGAAAATCACATCTAATTCTAACATACTTCCTATGCATAGGCATTTTATAGGAAAACAGATTGTCAAGACCACCAATAACTACCAAATGCAAGGAAGAAGAAGGAGACAAGAGCAATCTCAACATAACGAGAGGTGACTTAGTGATATGAAAGTTTCTACCACCATATTTTCCTCTCTCATAATAATTACATGTGGGATCATATTCGAATTCAACAATGTAACTATCACATAGGATATTCTTTTCATGATCCACATGCATGCAAAGTTGACGCTCTTCAAAAATAGTAGGATTATCATCTAAAGTCATGACTTCTCCAAACCCACTTTCATAATATTGCAAACATCATATTCATCATGAGGCTTAAACAAATTTTCAAGATCATAAGAATGATCATCACCCCAATCATGATTATTGCAACAACCACGGGACATAGCAAAACTAGCATCCCCAAGCTTAGGGTTTTGCATATTTTTAGCATGATTGTCACTAATAGAATTTATAGTGAAACCATTGCAATCATGCTTTTCATCCAAGGAGCCCTCGTGAATCACTTCATGAATTTCTTTATCACGATTTTCAGATTCACGCATCTCAAGCAAAACTCCATAGAGAAAGTCAAGTGCACTCAACTTACTAGCAATTGGATCAACATAATTGGATCTCTTAAAGAGATTAGCAAGTGGGTGAGGATCCATATCACTAGATTTTCAGCAAGCGAAGATGCAAGCATATTGAAGGCACATGGCAACACAAGCAAACAGAAAGCAAGCGAAAGAAAGGGTGAACGAAAAAGGCAAACGAAAAAGGCAAAGGAGAAAGGTAAAAGAAAACGGCAAATGTGAAGTGGGGGAGAGGAAAACGAGAGGCAACTGGCAAAAAAAGTAAATACAAGAGATGAGTTTGTGAGACCTACTTGGATAGATCTCTCCTTCCCTGGCAACGGCGCCAGAAATACTTCTGCTACTGCAACAAAAGACCTTCCAAAGGCGCCAGAAACACGTGCTGACGGGAGACTGTTCTTGTCTTGATACTCCTCAGCAACGGCACCAGGAATCCTTCTGCTACGGCTACGCCTTAAGGGACTTCCTAGGCAAATATGCAAAGGATTTCCTCCGTGGCCTTGGAGCCTTGCGTTGGTGTTCCCTTGAAGCGGAAAGGGTGATGTAGCGCAGCGGTGGTAAGTATTTCCCTTAGTTTGAGAACCAAGGTATCGATCCAGTGAAGGAGTATCACAAGTACTTGCACAAACAGAAAAAGCTTGCTCCCAACGCTATGAAGGGGTTGTCAATCCCTTATAGATTGTTTGCCAAGTGAGAACCGAAAGCAACAAAGTAACAAAGCAAAGTAAAAGCGAAACTGGAAACGATAGCTGTGAATAGACCCTGGGACCATAGTGTTTACTAGTGGCTTCTCTCATGAAAGTAAGTAGACGGTGGGTGAACAAATTACTGTCGAGCAATTGATAGAACCGTGCAAAGTCGTGACGTCATCTATGGCAATGATTATATCTATAGGCATCACGTCCAAAACAAGTAGACCGATACTTTTTGCATCTACTACTATTACTCCACACGTCGACCGCTATCCAGCATGCATCTTGTGTATTAAGTCCAAAAGAATAGAGTAACGCTTTAAGCAAGATGACATGATGTAGATGGACAATCTCATATCTATGACAAGGCCCACCTTGTTACCTTGATGGCAACTACACAATGTGTGCCTTGCTGCCCCTACTGTTACTCCGAAAGGTCACCACACGGTAAGAACCCAAAACCAAGCACTTCTCCCATTGCAAGAATCATAGATCTAGTTGGCCAAACAAAACCCAAGACTCGGAGAGACTTACAAGGATTTCAAAACATGCAAATAAGAAATCAGCAAAGACTCAAATATATATCATAGATAATCTGATCACAAATCCACAATTTATCGGATCTCGACAAACACACCGCCAAAGAGGATTATATCGGATAGATCTCCAAGCAAATCATGGAGAACTTTGTATTGAAGATCTAAGAGAGAGAAGAAGCCATCTAGCTACTAACTACGAACCCGTAGGTCTGAAGTGAACTACTCATGAGTCATTGGAGGGGCGATGATGTTGATGTAGAAGCCCTCCAACTCCAAAGTCCCCTCCGGCAGGGCACCGGGAAGGGTCTCCATATGAGATCTCGCGGAAACGGAAGCTTGCGGCGGCAGAAAAGTGTTTTCGAGGATTCCCTAATTTTTTTTCTGTATTTTAGGGAATATATAGGCAAAGGAGCTAGGTCAGGGGGCGCCAGGGAGGCCACAAGCCTGCTAGCCGCCCCCCTGGTGGCGGCTACAGGGCTTGTTGGGCCCCTGTAGCTCTCCTGGCTTGGCCCTCAAGCCCCCTGATCTTCTTCCGTTCGGGAAAATTTTATTTCGGGGATCTTATTCCGTTTGGACTCCGTTCCAAAATCAGATCTGAAAAGAGCCAAAAACACAGAAAAAGCAGGAACTGGCACTTGGCACTGAATTCATAAGTTAGTCCCAAAAAAGATATAAAAGGTACATAAAACATCCAAAGATGACAAGATAACAACATGAAACCATCAAAATTATAGATACGTTTGAGACGTATCACGCATCAAGGTGGATGTGCGAGTAGCTTCAGTGTGAGTAATCTTGTCGAGTGACTGCATTTATTGAACAGAGTTTTCTAAATGATGGTTGATTTCTTTGTGCTTTTGTCACAGGGTCGATACCGTGACCGCTTCACTTGAACCCAAATCCTCGGATAATGGACACGCTGATGCCAATGTTGCGTACTCGAAAGGTAATTCTTGAACTCATCCATGATTTGTTTGGGACTTGAGATTTCTATTTAAAATAACTTTTGAGTGTCCTTCGACACTTGCACGGCCGCGAAACATGATCGAGCTTGACCCGGCCAGTCCTCCTATTGTTGAGGGTGTGGCGAAGTAGGACACCACTCCCAACTGAGTGACTAGGTCTTCAGTTGCCAAGGCTATGACTCCACGCGGGGTGCTACCTCGACTGGGGCATCAGTCGGAATCGGTCCGACTATCACTCCGTCGACTCCTCCCATGGCCAATATCTTCCAGTTGCACCATATCCTAGAGGATCAAGAATGTGCATGCAAGGAGGTGTTAGCCTAGGTGGATCTGATGTTCCAGCGACTGAAAGAGGCATATGATGCCATCGAGGCCGTGGAGAAAAACGTTCAGGTAAGTTCTTTTGTAGATGTCGCCCTTAGTCGGAGTTTTTCCTTTGCATTTTTATCGTTTCTTATACGGAGTGGGTTTGCATGGAGCACGCCCACTGGGTGTTCACTTCTAGTGGGGACGCGCCGAGTGCACCCACTGGGTGCAGCCCCCGAGACTGTCATCAACTGAAGCAGTCGGAGGTAATCTTAGTTCTTATATTGACTAAAGAGAAATCGATTGGGTATGGGGCATGCTTCTTATCCTTTAGTGGGAGCGCGCTAAGCACATCCACTGGGTGTAGTCCCCGAGACTATCGTTGACTAAATCAGTCAGTGGTAGTCTTAGAGCTACCACTGTTAGATTTTGCATAATTGTGTTTGTTGTTGACAGAACGTCTGTGGGCTCAGGAGCCGCTACGATACCGTGGAGCAGGAGGTGCGGGACATGTGTCTCAGTCTTTATATTGAAAGGGCCAGGAGTGAGTGCCTTGTGCGGGAGAAGTTCACACTCGAAGGTAAATCTTTCCCATCCGACTGTCTTAAAAATAGATCTCTCTCCTCATCCGATTGAGGTTATTTTACCAGATGGCCTAGCTGAGAGATTGAAGACTTCTATTTCTTTTTTTACCATGAAGGATGCCCTCGAGAATAGGGATGTAGATCTGGCGTCCTCCTAGAAGGAAGCCAACCAGAAGACCAAAGCGGCTAACGCTAAGCTCAAATCAGTTGAAAAGCTCGAGGAGGAGAAACAGATCTTGGAGGTTATCATGAAGAAGTCCTGTGAAGAACTTGCCAAGCTAAAGATGCATTACACAAAGTGGGAGAGCAAGTTTGAGCAGGTTACCGCCAAGAAGCTCGAGTTGGAGCAGTTTGTCGAGGACTTGAAATGAGCCAAAAAATCAAAGGTATGTTGCGGGTCTGAGTAATTTCTTGCAGTATCTTTGCGATTCCTGAGTCAAATTTGATTTCCTTTGTCCTTTGCTTGTGTTCACAATTATGTGCTTACGTCAATGAAGATACCGAGAAAATCGACAAGGAGTTGAATTCAAAGAGGGGGTTGTTCATAGACAGGGTGGCTCTGGATATTCTCCGACTAGAGGACCGCATCTAGGGTCGGGCCCAAAGTGGTGCTAAATGCACAAAGCCCAAAATTTTGGAGGGCCCCAAGTTTTTTATGTAGGCCTAGTATTATAAGTAAAAAACTGAGTGTTATTGGGCCACTTGGTGTTGTCTAAAGGCTTATGTGGAGATGCCCCTTGATGCCAGAAAGGAATAGTATTGGCTCAAGCTTCAAGATAGAAGACTCTTCATTTTATATTTCTGAGAAATCACCTTTGAGTCCATAGGAAAGTCAATACTATTAAAAGGGGGTGAGGTAGTAAAATGAACTGATTGCTCAAAGAGCTCAAAGTTAGCCACCAAAATACTCAGTCATTTTCCCACATATCCATTCTGTCAAATTCCACATACTCAAATTCGGTGTCACCAACTTCGACATTTAGGACCCACCGGGTTTGAACTCGAACAAAAACCCTATCCATTCCCACCAAATCGGTGCAACCCAATCCATATCGGTGCTACCAAGTTCAGTGTGACCAACATTCTATTGCCTCGGTACAAAAAATCCAAATTTGCGAGTTTGAGTATCAGTGTCACCGAGTTTGGCCATCTCACTGTTAGCCACCTTTTTGGTGCCACCGAGTTCTGTATATCGGTCTCACCAAGATTCAAAAGTTCTGCCTTTTGTGCTAATCGGTACCATTGAGTTTATGACTTTGGTGTCAACTAGTTCTCCACTTTAGGTGTAACGGTTGGATTTTGTGTGATGTCTATATACACCCCTTCACTCACCTCTCACTCGTGGGAGAAACACTCAGAACACACACTTCATTGCCAGATTCATTTTCTGAGAGAGAACCACCTACTCATGTGTTGAGACCAAGATATTCCAATCCAACCATTTGAAACTTGATCTCTAGCCTCCCCAGACTGCTTTCCACCAAATCAATCTCTTCTACCCATGCATATTTTGTGAGAGAGTCATTTTGTGTTGAGGAGACTATCTTTAGAAGCACAAGAGCAAGGAGTTCATTGATCTACCACGTCTATTACCATTTGGAGGGTGGTGCCTATTAGATTGGTTAGGTGTCTCTTGGGAGCCTCCTACTTCGTGTTGTGGAGTGCAACCAAGATGTTTGTAAGGGCAAGGAGATCGCCTACTTCATGAAGATCTACCGTGAGTAAGGCTAGTCCTTCGTGGGCAGAAGCCGTGGTGGGATAGACAAGGCTGCTTCTTTGTGGACCCCTTGTGGGTGGACTCCCCCGTGGACTCTCCAAGCCGTTACCCTCCATGGGTTGAAGTCTCCACTAAGATGGATGTACGATAGCGCCACCTATCGGAACCATGCCAAAAATCGCCGTGTCAACCTCATGCGTTTGATCTCCCTACCTTACTTCTTTACTTTACACTTGCATGTTTTACATTCCGCTGCAATACTCTTAGCACTGCATCTATAGGGTGTACTTGACTTGCTATAAGTGCCAAAGCTTCCTCTCAACTAAAATTGGGAAATGGCAAAACAATTATATTGTCAAGTAGTCTAATCACCCCCCTCTAGATATACTTTCGATCCTACAAGTGGTATCACAGCTTTGGTCTCCATTGCATTGGTTTCACAACCTAAGAGAGTATGGCGTCTAGTGGGGGAAATTATCACCGTAGAGATCCATATTTTGATGGACCTAGTTTTCCTAGTTGGAAGCATAACATGAAAATGCATATTCTTGGTTTTAATCCTCATGTTTGGGCTGTTATTCGTGTTGGTGTGCAAGGTAACTTCTTTGGAGCAGGGCATGAACATGATCGTGATGCGACAGCCAATGAACTCAAGATGGAGCAACTTAATGATCAAGCCCGCGACATCATCTTCAACTGTCTATGCCCGAAAAATTCAACAAAATCAGTCGTCTTGAGAATGCAAAAGAAATTTGGGATACTTTGGTTGATATGCATGAAGGTACTGATTCTATCAGAGAATCTAAGTTGGATGTGCTTCAAAGTCAGCTTGACAAGTTCAAGATGAAGGATGGTGAAGGTGCCGCTGAAATGTACTCTAGGCTAGCTCTCATCACCAATGAGATTGCGGGCTTATGAAGCGAGGAGATGACCGACAAATTCATCGTCAAGAAGATACTTAGATCTCTTGATGGGAAGTATGACAGAGTGTGCACATTGATCCAAATGATGCCAAACTACAAAGATCTCAAGCCAACTGAAGCCCTTGGTAGGATTGTTGCTCATGAGATGTCACTCAAGTACAAAGATGAGTTGCACAACAAGTCAAGTGGTGCTTACAAATCTTCATGTTATGCTCCCGCTTCTTCAAAGTACAATCTTGTCATTGATGAAGAGATAAGCCTTATGGTCAGAAAATTCAACAAGTTCCAGAAGAGTAGAGACAAAGAGAGAAGCTCAAGCTCAAGACATGATGAGAAGCATTCGTCCAGTCGTGACCGAAACTGGTGCAATTGTGGGAAGCCCGGACACTACTCCAATGAGTGCTCGGCTCCCTACAAACGAAGAGAAGAGTCACCTCAAAGACGAATCTCAAGAGACGAGTCACCTCGCAGAGAAAGAAGGAGTAGAGAACATAACTATGAACGAAGACACTCACGGAGAGGCAAGGAATCGGAGAAGAAGGACAAATACACCAAGAGCATCACGAGAAGAAGATATCAACCTCATGTTGGTGAATGGGTTTCTCGCTCCAAGTCTGACCGCCACTTCGAGAGAATCTATCACTCCAACTCCGACTATATTCAAGATGAAGGTCTTGTCGGCATTGCACTTGTTTCCTCCAACTCCTACGACCTATTTGATTCACCAAATGAGGGGTTCGGATATTGCTTCATGGCTAAAGGCCCCAAGGTATCACACCACGAGTATCTTGATTTTAATAGTGATGAGGATGACTTGTTAGGAGAAGATGACTTGCTCTTTGATAAAACTAGTGATTGCAATGAAATGAACTTGCTAATTATCATGCTAGTCAAGAGAAATCGAGTGATGATGATAAGAAAGAAATTGAATGGCTATATCAATAATTAAAAAATCTTAAGTTAGCTCATGAGACTACTCTGGAATATCATAGAGAGCTTGCAAGAACCCATGAGAAGCTACACTTCGAGAAGCTCAATTTGGAGCAAGAGCATGAGTTCCTAAAAGCGATCAAAGATGCTCTTCGAAAGAACAGATCTTGTTATCTCGCCAAACAATAACTCTTGTATAATTTTGTTCCACAAGTTAAACCTAGGAACACTAGTAACAAAGCCAAGAAAGTTTCTTCATATAGTAATAACAATGCTAAAGCTAAATCCAATAATGTTGTTCCTAGTAGATCTCTTGATTCCACTAATAATTCTCTTAGCCAAGTTACACTTGAGCAAGAAAATAGTTTATTGAAAGGGATTATAGTGAGAGGTGTCTTCAAGAGTCTTGTCGGAAGTAAGCAAGTTAAAGAAATTGTGCTTAAGCAAGGAGGACATCGAAAGAAGAAAGGTGTGGGCTACTTCAACGTCAACGGAGATGATTGGGAAGAAGGTACATACCTCATTCCTAAGTTTGTTCCCCAAGAGGAGAAGTATGATCCTACTCCTCCCGAAGGAACAAGCTCACAGGATGTCCTTCTACCACAAGGCCACAAAGGTAAGGAAAAGCTTCAAGATGACATTGACCTATTTGAAGAAGAACCCCAAGTCAACGTCAACTGGATTCCCAAGGACACTACTAGCTCTACCTCAACTAGTGCTACCACAACTCCAAGGATTCCCATGAATTTGATGTGGATCCCCAAGAGGAAGAACTAGAAGGTTCTTGAGGGGTGACTGTGTCAATGAAATTCACTCTTATTCATTTTGGCAAGAACTATATGCAATCAACCTCAACCATATGCATTATCTCAAGGAGTCACACATTCCCTCAAAGGTAAGAAATGAACAAGGTAATTAATGCATCTTTGGACATCATCCCATGTTGGACTCTCACTCCATGTACATAGATATTCTTGGATATGTTCGTTTTGCTTTGGGACTAACTCATGTAGGTGAGAAGAGTAAGAAACAACAAGGATTGCTCCCAACTCAAGATGATCTTCATCAACATTGAGCATCCACCACTACTTCACCTACGTGAACTCTTCTACGACAAAACCCAAGGTTAGTTGATCCCTCTTAGGGGGAATGTCATATCAAGGGGGAGCTTTACTCTAAATCTTAAGTATAAGCATCTCCTAAGGATATGAACACATTAATGCTTATGTACAAGTGGTAACCCCACGGGTTCTTAACGATGAGTATGACCTATGATCAAGTATTCTTACTTGGCTCCTAAGTCAATATACTCATATATAGATGACTTTGTCATCGCCCAAGTGCTTGATAGCTGCTAGGATGTTTGTGCATGTTCACCATATTTTATCTATCATTCTTAATTGTGTGAGCATGTTGGTATGCATGTGTTTTCTCATTTGAGGACATCCAATTGTTGTTATTTGGCTCTTGATTTATCTTTTGCCAATTGGATGGACAAGAATACCTATGACCCTTCTCTAGCTATCTATGTTATCCCATCTCGAGTTCTATTCATGCTTCATCACAAAACTTGAACAAGCACTTGTCGATCCCTCTGTGTGAAGGTGAACTCCGAGTTCCGTATCGTCAAAGGCTACCTTCCAAAACCTCTTTGAAAATCTCGGTGATACCAACTTCACAAACTCGGTTCCACCGAATTTCCAAAGCTGAACTGTTTTTCAATCTCGGTACCACCGAAATCACCAACTCGGTTCCATCGAGTTTCCCTGTCAACTAACAGTGGAGGAACTCGGTGACACCAATTTCATAATATCGGTGACACCGACAGCGAAAGGGTATATATTCCAAAGAACCGGATCTTTGACTTCAGATCGTCAAAACTGTTTTGCCTCAAGCCCTAAGCTCTCCCCTCGACCCCTGGTTGTCGCCCTTGACTCTCTGAGCGCCTCCGCTATTGGGAATCTCCGCCATCGACTGATTCTTCACTGCTGTTGCCACCATAGCCGGACCATCGCCTAGTTAGGATACGGATCCACGTTTCTCTTGCATTCCCCTAATCTATCTCATGCGCATTAGAAATTTTATCTATAAGCCACATTGTGCAAACCTCTCCTTCCACCAGATGCTCCTGTAGATTAGCGAACGAGAAATATTTAGGTTCACCCATCCGCGGAACCCATCTCGGTTCCACCGAGTTGCAAAACTCGGTTCCACTGATTTGAATCTAGGGTTACTAAGAATGAACTCGGTGACACCAAGTTGTCACTTTCGGTCCCACCAAAGTGATGACCAAGTTTCTGTAAAGGACTACATTTGTCTCGGTGACTCTTAAAATTCAAACTCGATGTGACCGAAATGTTATCTGCAGAAAGCTAAAACAAAGGATTTCTTTGTTCAAATTTTTGAAAACATCTCAATTTTGTGATGCCCAACCCTTTTGTCTTTCATATATCTACTTCATAGGTTTTGTTGTTTGTTGCTGAGTTTCTGCTTGTGTGCCAAGATGTCTGGAGCAGATGATAGCCAGAATAATTTTAGAGAACCAAGTGTTGGTATGGACTCAGGCACTAGTCCAGAAAGACGGACCCTGACCCTGGATCCTACAGCTCCCATGGCTTGCCCAAGGCAGCCACCACGTAGAGGAAGAAACTGAACTCAGACGAAGAAGACTTAGACTTTGTGCCAGAGGAACTTTAGCTCCTCATAAGGCTCCAAGGAAGACAATCAAGGAAGAGTATGCAAGACCTGCTAATCCTAGAGCAACTAAATCTGCCACATAGAGCACTCTACTTTCCACTAACAAACTTGCTAAGAAGGATGGTGTGAAGAGACTTAGGAAGCAGGTAGTTCATGTTGTTGGGAGATAGAGTTCCCTGTATGAGGACCATGTAGAAGATGCTGGTGAAGATCAGATCCCAGCTCCTCCTAAGAAGAAGAAGCTCATGGATGATGCCATGAAATATTCTTCCAAGCCTTCATCCAAGGAAAATAAGGTTGTAGCTCGTACAAGGAATACAAAGGATATTCCTGCAACTGCCAAGGAGAAAGGCCCTGCTTCCAGTGCCCCTTATTCCTGCAACGTCAACATCTGCGGCATATTCCTGCAATTAGCAATTGTCTTGCAAGAATGTGTGGTGGGCGTTTTCTAGGGTAATTCCACGGCAATTAGCAATTGTCTTGCAATGGCCCACCAGCGCATGGGTTTGCGGCAATTTTCAAGGGTAGATATTCAACCAAAATTTGTTGGTCCGCTGACAGGATGTGGAAGAATATTCTCAAGTATTAGCAGCTGAATGTGTCAGATTCAACCACACCTGAAAGATTAGTATCTGCAAGCAAAGTATCAGTCGCAAAGTAGTATGATAACAACGGTGCCAGAAATGATCTGTTGACGGCAGACTATTCCTAACGGTTGTATCAATGGCGCCAGAAGTTGACCGTGGACGAAAAATTTCTTTCCCGTCAACGGTGCGAGAAAAAAGTATTGTAGCAGGTAGCAGCAGTGTAACGAGTAACATAAGTGGCAAGGAACATCAATAGTGATAGAAGTAGCAAGTAACAGTAGCAGCAACAGTATTAACAGCAGCAGAGTAAAACAAGTAACAGCAGCAGAGCAAAGCATGTAACAGCAGCAGCAACAGTAGTAACAGCAGCAGAGCAAAACAAGTAACAGCAGCAGTGCAAAGCAAGTAACAGTGGGACAAACTCGTAAGCAATGGGTCGGTGATTTGTTTGGATGATATTCATCATGCAACAGTTATAACACGGAGAGATATGTGGCTAGCTCTCGTTCGTCAATGTGATGTAGGCATGCATTACATGTGTCGTCATACGTGCTTAGGGAAAAGAACTTGCATGACATCTATTGTCCATCCCTCCTGTGGCAGCGGGGTCCAAAAGGAAACTACGGGATATTAAGGTTCTCCTTTTAATAAAGAACCGGAACAACGCATTAGCACGTGGTGAACACATGAACTCCTCAAACTATGGTCATCACCGGGAGTGGTTCCGGTTATTGTCACTCCGGGGTTGCCAGATCATAACACATAGTATGTAACTACAACTTGCAAGATCGGATCTAAAACACACATATATTGGTGACAACATAATAATTTCAGATCTGAAATCATGGCACTCGGGACCTAGTGCCAAGCATTAAGCATGGCAAAGTAGTAGCAGCATCAATCTGAGAACATAGTGGATACTAGGGATCAATCCCCGTCAAAACTAACTCGATTACATGATAGATCTCATCCTACTCATCACCGCCCAGCAAGCCTACGAATAGATTACTCATGAACGATGAAGAGCTTCATGGAATTGAAGAGGGAAGAAGGTTGATGATGACGATGGCGACGATTTCCCCTCTCCGGAGCCCAAAATGGACTCCAGATCTGCCCTCCAAATGAAGAAGAGGATGTGGCGGCGCCTCCGTATCGCAAACGCGATGAAATCTTCTATCTTGGTTTTTTCCGGGACAAAAGTGAATTTATAGGGCTGAGTTTGGGGGCAGCAGAGCCACGTGGGCCCCACAAGCTTGCTAGCCGCCACCAGGGGCGGCGGCTACAAGGCTTGTGGCCCACTCGCCCATCCCCTCCGGTGGATCTTTGCGCAGGTATTTTTCATATTTTCCAGAAATATTCTCCATAAATTTTCAGGACGTTCCGAGAACTTCCATTTCTGCACAAAAACAACACCAAGGCAATTTTGCTGAAAACAGCGTCAGTCCAGGTTAGTTCCATTCAAATCATGCAAATTAGAGTCCAAAACAAGGGCAAAAGAGTTTGGAAAAGTAGATACGATGCAGACGTATCAACTCCGCCAAGCTTAAAACCTTGCTTGTCGTCAAGCAACTCAGTTGACAAACTGAAAGAGAAACAAAAACTTTGACAAACTCTGTTTGATCTTGTTATTGCAACTATGTCTAACTCATAACCAGAATTCCAGCAAGATCACAAGTTAACCACATAAGCAAGTGACACAAAGGTCTTATGGTAAACTAATATCAATGGCATAATCAGCTGGCGAGCAAATAATAATGAGTTTCAGATACCAACAATTCAATCAAAATAAGCTTGAGGCAATATGAATAAGTCGTATCTCACTAGCTCTTTCTGAGACCGCAAAACACAAATGCAGAGCACTTTCAAAGATCAAGGGATGACTAAACATTGTAATTCATAGTAACGAAGATCCAGTCATAGTCATACTCAATATCAATCAAAAGCAAAGCACAAAAATGACAGAGGTGCTCTCTAATTGGTGCTTATATAAGAAGAGGATGACTCAACAGGAAAATAAATAGACAGGCCCTTCGCAGAGGGAAGCATTGATTTGCAGAGGTGCCAGAGCTCAAGCTTTGAAAACAGAGATAATAATTTAGGGTGGCATGCTTTCATTGTCAATGCAGTGACCAAGAGTTCTCAATATCTTCCACGCTATTCATGCTATAGGCGGTTCCCAAACAGAAAAGTAAAGTTTTAACTCCCCCACCACCAATCAATCAAACTCCACGGCTAGCCGAATCCTCTCGTACCGTCCATACTAACATCAATCCGGGGGGAGTCTTGTTTTACAGTTATGTTTTCGATTTAAACGTGGAACTGGGCATTCCAATTACCGGCCCCTTTCTCGTGAATGACAGTGAATAAACACATGTCGAGGATAACAAGCCTAGCATGGAAGATACTGATAGCCCCCTATCACCACATGAGCGGTTCGGGTATGCAAAACAGATTATTTCTTGAAGGTTTAGAGAGTGGCACATGCAAATTTACTTGGAACGGCAGGTAGATACCGCATATAGGTATGTATGTGGACTCATATGGAACAACTTTGGGTTTATGGAAGTGGATGCACAAGCAGTATTCCCGCTTAGTACAAGTGAAGGCTAGCAAAAGACTGGGAAGCGACCAACTAGAGAGCGAAAACAGTCATCAAGATGCAATGAGTTTGACTAACATTAAGTGCAAGCATGAACATGATATAAATCACCATGAACACGAACATCATAGAGGCTATGTTGATTTTGTTTCAACTACATGCATGAACATGCGCCAAGTCAAGCCACTTGAATCATTCAAACGAGAATACCATCCTATCATACTACATCATAGTCATCTCAAAATCTATGTTCGCATTCAAGACAAACCATTATAAGCTCTCAGCTAAATAAGCATGGCATCAGGAACTATGATCTCTAAGTTGTCATTGCAAACATGATTCTCTCACAACAAAGCTGAATCTGGAATGACAAGCTAGTCATAATTACAAAAACAAAATAGATAGAGTTCATACCAGCCTTTCCAGTCTCAGTCACTTCATCATATATCATCATTATTTCCTTTCACTTGCACGATCGAACGATGTGAACAATAGTAAGAGTGCTCGTGCACTAGACTAAGCTGAATCTGCATGCAAACACAAAGGAGAAGACAAAGTAATATGGCTGTTTGAAAGCTAAACAGGTATGCATGCAAGAGCCACTAAACATTGTAACCAATATCTTCTACCTTGACCAAAAGAAAAAGAAAACTATTTACACGGGAAAACTCCCAACAAGCAAAAGAAGAAAGGAAAATCTTTTTGGGTTTTCTCAAAAGGACACAAAACAAGAAAACAAGAAAACAAAAATAAACTAGCATGGATAATAAAGTGGCAAAGTGTAAACACCGACTAACAAAGTGAAAGCATAAGCATGAATGTAAGGTCGGTGAGAACACGTACTCCCCCAAGCTTAGGCTTTTGGCCTAGCTTGGTCTACTCCCATGGATGGTCCTGGCGAAACCCAAAATCATAATGGGTGTTATACGGGAGTGCTGCAGCCACTGCATGAATAGTTGCCTCACGAAGACGGGCAGCCATCGTCTCCCTCTCATATTCCTCTGCCTCTCCTATGGTTATGTAGTATCTCCGCTTTACCTGAAAGTAAAAGAAAGCAGGAGCAGGAAGGGTAATATGGAAAACACGCTGCCAGTTAAATATCAAACGGTATAGGAGGGATTCCTCATCCCTCTCAAGGAACTGGTAGCGTGTTAGAGCGACACGATCAAGGTAGGCTGTACGGAGAGGGGGGTCTCCTGAACGGATGGGTACTCCAAGAAAATTTGCTAAGCGCGTAGCATAAATTTCACCAAAGAAATCCCCATCAAAGGCATTATTATTCAGCCTCCTTGCTATTATAGCTCCCATGTTAAAGCTCCTATCACCTGTTACTGCGCTCTTAAGGATAGTAAGGTCGGATGCGCATAGGTGACAATGTGCACCCTTGCCGTTAATGCATCTACCTATGAAGAGGGCAAAGTAGTGCAAGGCAGGGAAATGAATGCTTCCTATGGTAGCTTGTGTGATGTCTCTAGTTTCTCCAACAGTTATACTAGAGACAAAATCTCTAACCGAAGACTTAGCAGGGTCATTAAGACTACCACCATCGGGTATCTTGCAAATCCTATGGAAATCCTCCAAATCCATGGTGTAGGATTTATCATATAGATCAAACAGTATGGATGAGTCACGGCCAACTGAAAATTTAAATCTACGCACGAAAGAGGCAGTGATCATAGCATATTGTTCACATTTATCTGAGAGGAATTCTTCTAACCCGGCATTGCGGACAAGTATATCAAACTCATCCTTGAAGCCTGCTACGATCATGAACTCATCGGAAGGCCATTCACATGGTTGTACCGGTGTGTCCCTTAATTGATAAGGTTCGGGCTCCCGAAAAGAAATACGGGGACCCTTCTTACTTGAGGAACCACCATGAAACTTCCTCCTGAACATAATTTCCTTTTGCTGAAATTTTTGAAGTTCAAGAGAAAAGTGAATGAAGACCAACCACACCTTGTAGAAATTACTCCTACTAGTGCCTAGAGACCGTATCACGCGCTAAAACTACTTGGGACAAGCTAAAATCAACATTCAAGCTCAAGAACAGGGTCACCAAGGTAGCAAGAATACGCGAAGGATAAAGCACTAGAGAAAAAACTAATTGGACCAATGGAGGAGTCACTTACCAAGGAGTAATTTCCCCAAAACGGTTCGGAGAATGGTTCTTTGAGCAAGGAGATCGAAAATCACAGCCAAATGAGCAAGAACACGGGTTTGAGCTGCGAAACAATTTTTTCTGGAGGTAGGAGAAGAGGATGGGAGCTGGAATGAGTGGAGGGGGTCCCTGTGGGCCCCACAAGCTTAGGAGAAGAGGATGGGAGCTGGAATGAGTGGAGGGGGTCCCTGTGGGCCCCACAAGCTTGGTAGCCGCCACCAGGGGGCGGCGGCTACAGGGCTTGTGGCCCACTGGTGTGGCCCCCAGGCCAGCTCTCAGTCCCAGTATTTCTCAAATATTCCAGAAAAAATCGTACTAGATTTTCAGGACCATCGGAGAACTTTTATTTTCGGGGTATTTTTCTCCGGGATGCTACAAACAGAAAACAGGAAAAACTAAACTAAATCTATCAGTTTTCTTCTAAGCAACAGAAACTGAAAGCTTAAAACAGAGGTATGTGACTCTTTGATTCATCCATTTCATGGTCATCGAAAGAAATCCATCAATGGGGTTGATCAAATCCTCATGACAAAACTTTTTCGAATCTCAAGAGGAAACGGAGAATTGTCGAATAGCCACTAAGTCACCTCAATGGGGATATGTATCTCCCCAACAAGCAAATCATACTTCATCTTGACACGAGGAATAGGGCATTCAAAGTTGCCAATAAGAATCGATGAAGTTTTCTCGATAACATTGATGCAATGTACTTGATATCGCTTCTTCGAAAAGTGCACTGTATGCTCATTACCGTTGACATGGAAAGTGGCATTGCCTTTGTTGCAATCTATGACAGCCACTGCAGTGTTTAAAAAGGGTCTTCTGAGGATGACAGCCATAGCATCGTCCTCGGGAATATCCAAGATAACAAAGTCTGTTAAGATAGTGGTGTTAGCAACCACAACACGCACATCCTCGCAAATGCCGATAGGGAAAGCAGTTGATTTGTCGGCCATTTGCAGAGAGATTTTAGTGGGTGTCAACTTATCCAGTTCAAGTCTATGATAAAGAGAGAGCGGCATAACACTAACACCGGCTCCAAGGTCGCATAAGGCAGTTCTTACGTAGTTTCCTTTAATGGAGCAAGGTATAGTGGGCACTCCGGGATCACCAAGTTTTTTAGGAGTTCCACCTTTGAAAGTGTAATTGGCAAGCATGGTGGAGATCTCAAGATCTGGTATCTTCCGTTTATTAGTCACGATATCTTTCATGTACTTTGCATACGGAGACATTTTGAGCATATCAATTAACCGCATATGCAGAAAGACGGGTCTTATCATCTCAACGAAGCGCTCAAAATCATCATCATCCTTGTTCTTGGATGGCTTAGGAGGAAAGGGCATAGGTCTCTGAACTCATGGCTCCCTTTCTTTACCATGCTTCCTAGCAGCAAAGTCATTCTTATTGTATCTCTTAGGTTGTGGGTTATCAGGATTAACCGTAGATTCAATCTCCACATCCTTATCATTGCTAGGTTGAGCATAATTATGAACATCGCTGTCCATATTGTCACCAGGTTCATGTTCATCACCAGATTGTGTTTCTGCATCAGACGCAGAAATATCATTTGGTTCTTCTGGTGTGATAGTATTTGGTGAACTGACATGTAGGTTTCTACCATCCTTCTTCTTCTTAGGATGACTGAGTGCATCAGCATTAATCCCTTGAGAATATTGATCAACTCTCTTAGGATGGCCTTCAGGATACAAAGGTTCCTGAGTCATTTTGCCTCCTCTAGTAATGACTCTGACAGAGTTGTCATTTAATTCATTGAGCAAGTCATTCTGAGCTTTAAGTACTTGTTCTACCTGAGTAGTAATCATAGAGGCATGTTTACTCAGAAGCTTCAGATCATTGACATTTCTGTCTACACAAGCACTTAAATGACTAAGCATACGAGTACTTTGTTCCAAATGTCTGCTAACATAATCATTGAAACTCTGTTGTTTGGCAACAAAGTTGCCAAATTCATCAAAGCATAGGCTAGCAGGTTTATCAAAAGGAATATCACTCTCATCAAACCTACGCAGAGAATTCACTTCTACTACTTGTATCGGGTTATTGAGACCATGAATCTCTTCGATAGGTGGTAGATTTTTGACATCTTTAGATCTAATGCCTTTCTCTTGCATAGATTTCTTGGCATCTTGCATATCTTCGGGGCTGAGGAATAGAATACCTCTTTTCTTAGGAGTTATCTTAGTCAGTGGTTCGGGAATGGTCCAAGCATTTTCGTTGATCAAGATGTTATTCAGTAGAATCTCAGCTTGTTCTATAGTTCGTTCCCTAAAAACACAACCACCACAACTATCTAGGTGGTCTCTAGAAGCATCGGTAAGTCCGTTATAGAAGATATCAAGTATCTCGTTCTTCTTAAGAGGGTGATCAGGCAAAGCATTCTGTAGCTGGATGAGCCTCCCCCAAGCTTGTGGGAGACTCTCTTCTTTGAGCTGAGAAAAGTTGTATATTTCCTGCAAGGCAGCTTGCTTCTTATGGGCAGGGAAATATTTCTCACAGAAGTAATAGACCATATCCTGGGGACTACTCACACATCCAGGAGCAAGAGAAGTGAACCAGGCTTTAGCATCATCCTTTAGAGAGAAAGGAAACAGCTTAAGGATATAGTAGTGGCGGATCTTCTCCTCACTAGTGAAAAGGGTGGCTATATCGTGTAGTTTGGTATGATGGGCTATGACCGTCTCAGACTCATAACCGTGGAAAGGATCAGATTCGACTAGAGAGATTATCTCACGGTCTATAGAGAATTCATAATCCTTATCGGTGATAAAGATAGGTGAAGTGGCAAACTTTGGGTCGTATTTCATCCTAGCTTTCAGAGATTCTTCCTTCCACTTGAGAAGTAATTTCTCAGCGTCATAGGCATCCTTACACGCAAGAAAATCCTCAGCTATCTCTCCCTCCATAACATAACCCTCAGGTATATCAGGCAATTCCTATCTAGGAGAGCTAGATCTAGCAGTGGAAAAAGCAAGTTCTATCTCAATAGTATCGGCAGTTTCAGAAGCATCACGAGCATTGGCAGTAACTCTAGCAATATGAGCATCAAGGAATACCCCTAGTGGCATACCACGCAAATTAGTATCTCTAGCATCATCAGGCAAAGCAGTATCAAGCATGGCATCATCAGGCATAGCATCTCTAGCAGTATCAGGCATAGCATCTCTAGGAGTATCAGGCATAGCATCTCTAGCCATATCAGGCATAGCATCATCAGGAAAAATAGCATCTCTAGCATCATCAGGCAAAGCAGTATCAAGCATAGCATCTCTAGCAGTATCAAGCATAGTAGCATCATAAGCATCATCAAGCACAGGCGACATATCAAGATTTCTAGCAGGAGGTGGTGTCGCAAACTTACTCATAACTGAAGGTGAATCAAGTGCAGAGCTAGATGGAAGTTTCTTACCTCCCCTCGTAGTTGAGGGCAAAACTTTCATTTTTGTATCTTTCAGATTCTTCATAGTGATCAGCAGATATAAATCCCAAGTGACTTAGAGAATATAGCAACCGCTTCCCCGACAACAGTGCCAGAAAAAATGCTGCTAGCAGTCCCCGGAACGACACTAGAATAATGTTTTGACGTGTTCCCGACTTGATGCCTCCGCGGCAACGAAGCCAGAACTGCTCCCAGTTGCTCAACAATTAGCAATTGTCTTGCAATGGCCCACCAGCACGTGGGTTCGCGGCAGTTTTCGAGGCTAGAGTATTCAACCCAAATTTGTTGGTTCGCCGATAGGAAGTGGAAGAATATTCTCAAGTATTAGCAGTTGAATGCGTCAGATTCAACCACACCTGAAAGATTAGTATCTGCAAGCAAAGTATCAGTAGCAAGGTAGTATGATAACAATGGTGCCAGAAACGATCTGTTGACGGCAGACTATTCCTAACGGTTGTATCAATGGCGCCAAAAGTTGACCGTGGATGGAAAATATTCTTTCCCGTCAACGGCACGAGAAAAAAGTATTGTAGCAGGTAGCAGCAGTGTAACGAGTAACATCAGCGGCAAGGAACAGCAGTAGTGACAACTGTAGCAGGTAACAGTAGCAGCAACAGTAGTAACAGCAGCAGAGCAAAACAAGTAATAGCAGCAGAGCAAAGCAAGTAACAGCAGCAGCGCAAAACAAGTAACAGCAGCAGTGCAAAGCAAGTAATAGTGGGACAAACTCGTAGGCAATGGGTCGGTGATTTGTTTGGATGATATTCATCATGCAACAGTTATAACACGGAGAGATATGTGGCTAGCTCTCGTTCGTCAATGTGATGTAGGCATGCATTACATGTGTCGTCATACGTGCTTAGGGAAAAGAACTTGCATGACATCTATTGTCCATCCCTCCCGTGGCAGCGGAGTCCAATAGGAAACTACGTGATATTAAGGTTCTCCTTTTAATAAAGAACCAGAACAACGCATTAGCACTTGGTGAACACATGAACTCCTCAAACTATGGTCATCACCGGGAGTGGTTCCGATTATTGTCACTCCGGGGTTGCCGGATCATAACACATAGTATGTAACTACAACTTGCAAGATCGGATCTAAAACACACATATATTGCTGACAACATAATAATTTCATATCTGAAATCATGGCACTCAGGCCCTAGTGACAAGCATTAAGCATGGCAAAGTAGTAGCAACATCAATCTGAGAACATAGTGGATACTAGGGATCAATCCCCGTCAAAACTAACTCGATTACATGATAGATCTCATCCTACTCATCACCGCCCAGCGAGCCTACGAATAGATTACTCACGAACGATGAAGAGCTTCATGGAATTGGAGAGGGAAGAAGGTTGATGATGACGATGACGACGATTTCCCCTCTCCGGAGCCCAAAACGGACTCCAGATTTGCCCTCCAGATGAAGAACAGGATGTGGGGGCGCCTCCGTATCGCAAACGCGACGAAATCTTCTCTCTTGATTTTTTCTGGGACGAAAGTGAATTTATAGAGCTGAGTTTGGGGGCAGCAGAGCCACGTGGGCCCCACAAATTTGCTAGCCACCACCAGGGGCGGCGGCTATAGGGCTTGTGGCCCACTGGCCCATCCCCTCCGTTGGATCTTTGCGTAGGTATTTTTCATATTTTCCAGAAATATTCTCCGTAAATTTTTAGGACGTTCCGAGAACTTTCATTTCTGCACAAAAATAACACCAAGGCAATTCTGCTAAAAACAGCATCAGTCCAGGTTAGTTCCATTGAAATGATAAAAATTAGAGTCCAAAACAACGGCAAAAGAGTTTGGAAAAGTAGATACGATGGAGACGTATCAGATACCCACCACTAACACCATTCTGAGACACACCTTGAAGCCTAAATCAGGTGATGATAGGATAATTCGAGGACACTCCATCAATCTGCCTAAAGTGATGTGTTGTGTTACACGCTGGGTTCTTATGACTTAGGATCGGGGTCCCGACAGCGTTGGTATCAGAGGTTGACTGCCTGTAGGATAACCAAGCCAAACTGGTCGATGTTGAGTCTAGCAACTCTTTAGTTACATAAGGGAATTGCTTGTGGATGGGAATGTAAGGCTCTTTTTACTCCTTACCTTGTGTCATTATTATTCTGAGTCACCCTCTTCTTTATTCTACGGGGTTTAATAATTAGGTTTTCTCATCTATCTATCAAGATGAGGAGTTACTATGTTGGATACTTATAGGAAAGTTGTGGTATTCCTGGATCGATGTCTCCATAAGAATTCATTGTTATGTTGTCAGTTTTCATGCAGGTTGCCTCATATTTCATGCCCATACAGCCATTATGTTGTCGGAGTTATCCAAGGGTTATCAATTTGATGCAATTGCAAATTCCTTCCTCCTATTCCCGATGTATTTTTGTCCAAACAAAGCACGCCAATTATTGTGTTGAGGTACTTTATTACCTTGACGTATTCTTCAAGTATTACGAAACCATGTCCTTTCGGAAAACCATCCAATAGTCTAGCTGTGTTTTGTGTTATCGAGTTGATAATTCTGGCCTTCATTATCGAAAACATCCCATGATGTTATTTAGTCAGTAGGTATTCTATTTCTGGGTTTTTAATCCATGATTCGTTCTTCTCGCTCCTGTTGATAGTGTTGCTCGTTCCTTTAGGATGTTAAGTAACTTTACTCTAGCCTTCAAGGTATGTGGTACATCATTCTTCCAATACCATGAGCTAACATGGCAGAAGTTCTTCGTGAACCAAATGATCATAATAAGAGTGCTTTTGATGAGTTCTCTATTTCATATTATTTTGCCAATCCAACCTTTTGCATGGGTTATCTGGAAGAATTATGTTGAACTCGTTTGACATGATAATATATGCATCTACAACTCAGAAAAATCATGTGTTCTTTAGTTGCCCCACTTCAGTTGAGTTCTGACCTTCATCTATCAGAGGATAGTCAAGAGTAGTTGTGCATTCGTGTCATCGATGCATATTATTCTTATGGTGTGTCAAGCCATTCTATTTCAGAATGACTCGAAGAAGCAAAGTCCAATACCTTATCCATTTCTTGGATTGGGTAAAAGCAATTGTATTCCGCAGATCAAAATGCAATGCAGCTTGTGTTCTCTTGTATCTTGGAGTATTACCCTCTTATGTCAAGAATGTTGTGAGAATTTCACCATCTGTTACGGTGATGTAGTGATACTTCTCGCCACCATTATTCATTTCTCGATCTCCATGTTGGTTGTAACCAGAATATCGACAAGTGAACCGTGATGTGTGAAATCAATACTTCTAGCAACTCTATAGCATGGAACTCAATGGACAATAATTTCATTCTTAGTGTGTTGGTTATTAAATCATCATTCTGAAGATTGATCGTGCTACCTAGTGCATCTTTCCTGGTGCACTCCTCGATCAATGGGTTAGGATTGTGTCAATCCTTCGCTCTTTTGATCATATCATCTTGCCGTGAAAAGCAAGATTGTTGCCGAGCTAAATAACATATTGGTGGTTCGTGATTTTCCGAATATCTTCTCAGAAGTATTACCAGGTTGTTCCTTGACCGTTATGTTGAGTTCGTGATCAAGTTGGTTTTCCTATAAACCATCCCTTCTCACAGAATCTGTGTTGGATACCCGTGAACTAGTTGGTTAAGCTAAACAACAACTTGGAGAGTTGGGAGATAAAAGTTTTTCCTAACTTAGTTCATTTCAAAGGGATATCTTTATGTGCGTGTGTGTGAGTGTTAAATAAAGATGATATTCTCATCGGTTGATTCGTGTGATCAATTGTTGCATATATTATCTTGCCCAATTTTTTATTTGAGAATGGTCTATCGTCAAATCAAAACCAAAACCAAAGATATTCTTAATGTTGTCTTACTCGTGGTTGTTTTCCTCGAGCATACACAATTATATCTTTTGGTATGACCAATGCTATCATTTGCTCACGTAGTTGTGGGATTTCTTTTATATGGAAATCCGGATAAGTTGTTGTTGAGCCCATCGACAACATATTTATGTTTTAAATGACTATGTTGAACATTAGATCTAGTGTTGGAAACTTTTGTAGGCATTATCTTCGTGTCTCGTGCACGAGGTATATGTTAGGTGTAATAAATGACTTCCTCTAATTCATGTGCATTTGAAGCAAGTTGCCGCCAAGATTGGAGAAAATTTTATTTTGCTTCCTTTGGAATCATCCCAAATTAGTCATGCATGTGTGAAGTATGCAATGGATTGATAGGTTGGCCACCTACATTCTATAAGCATCACCTAACACACCAAGCCACTGATTGATTTGTATAAGGAAAAGAGGTTCCTTTATAAGAGCTAATCTGGAATTATGTAAGGACTTCGACATCCGCAATGATGGTTCCCACCCATAAGTCGGTAGTGTTTTATTGTAAGACTTCTACGTGATCATGCTTGTCTTGGGCAGTGTGTTCACATGTGCCTTGCAATCCAGCTTATGTTTTGGAGTTCTCTTTCGTAGTTCATTTCCGGAGAATCTCGCAATGTTATCTCGTCAATTTGTGTTGCAAACCTTCCTTGTAAGTCATGTTGAATCTGAAAGATCTTCTCACCAATCAGATTTGAATCTCGGGTAGATATGCTGGTTCGAACGATTCCCAAGAATTTTAATGTTAGTCTATGTGTAACCCGGTAAAGTGATGTCGTGGCTAACACACCTAGTCGGAAGACCTGGTATTATAATATCTTTTATCAGCAACCTTAGCCATTTCTCTATGAGGACTTCGTATGACTTCTTCTGGAAGGTGTTTCTCGTGGACCCCTTTGAGCCCCAAAGTCCGACCTATAGTTGATGTTCTAGATACCAAGAAGTTGAGTTACCCTATTACATCAAGGAGAAAATTAGAAGTGGAGTGCTAAATGTCTCTCGGTTGATCATCAAGATTTCGTTTCCTTGGCATCACTAAGGTGAAATCTGAGAAAGTGTTATCTTCCTTTCCTTCTGCATCCTCCATCATTATTCATCACGGTAATATGATATGTCACCAGGATTCTTGGAATGGATGTTGTTAAAACCTTGATGAATATGGAAATGCTCAAGTTCTTGAGAGCATGCTCAGACATTGGGTTATATCCTCGGCATCAATTGCAATTGCCTTCTGTTTGCCAAGTTGTTCTATAACTCTAGTTTTCTTTTCAAACTGAGAATGCCATCCTTCATATTTTTTCAAACGATCGTTTTTGAATTGCCTTAATCTCGTATGAAGAGCTTTGAAGATCTCTCGATCAAAAGTAATTCTTTTTGCCACTTAAAGGAGTAACTCAATGAGTCACCTTCCTAAGGTGCCCCGTTACGGTGTGAAGGGCAACTTCACTCCTCGCTACTTTGAAACCTTGCCACCATCTATTTTAAGCGTGGAATTGTTGCCTACCATATTGAACCCGCATTGTCTGCTTTTTTCCCTCGTTCTAGATGTGTGTTTTGTGTCTCAGCTCAAGAAATGTTTATATGTCTCATTCGATGAGTTGATCAGGAGTTGTTCGATCTTCAAGGAGATCGAATCTTGTAGAGTTTTCATGTTCTTTTTGGTCATCATGTTGGGTGAAGGCCTCAAGGCAAATATATCAATATCAACTTGATGTAATGAATCAACATTGTCGAGAAGAGCAATTGGATCGTGAAGATTGTGATAGTTTTGTATCCCTATTACCCTACGCCTGAATCTCGGGACGAGATTCTTGTTTAGTGGGGGTGAGTTGTCACATCCCTATAATTGCTTGTAAAATAGTTGCATCAACATTCATTGCATCTTGATAAAAATTTCATGAAACCTGAATTGAGGATTTTTATAAGCCTCAAAATTTCAAAATAAAAGAAGGGCAAAGCACCCTACAAATCATATTCATTGGTTCCAAAATTTTCCTTTAATTGCGTTGAGAATTTTGGCAAGGACTAGAATTCAAACCGAAATTTAGGAACATTTTGAAGGAATTATTTTTGGCATTTGAACTTAAATTATATTGTATTTGAGTTGGATCTATATTCTTATAGGTAGAATATAAATTCAAAATAATCTCAAATATTTTATGAGACTTTGGAAATATTCCTTAAAGCTGCATAAAAATATTCAGATGGTTTTGTCCTGTTTTTAAATTCTTTTGAATTTGAACCAGAGGCAAAATAAATGAAATAGAAAGAAAATAGAAAAAACAGAAGTGATCTAACCTGCTTATCTGGCCCACAAGGGGCGAAGAGGTCATCTTTCACCTTTGCCAGTAGGCAGAGGCGAGATGAACACGACGCGAGTGCGCCTGGTCGCCTCGCCACCTCCTTCTTGCCGCCGAGCAACTGGATGCGTGGATGGACCCTGGAGACCCCTCTGGACCGAGTCGACGTCTCGCCATTCGCCCCCTCGTTCTCTCCATCTCCCTCCCTCGTACCCGAGGCCACACCGTCGTCGTCAGCTAGCTCCCATCATCACCTCGCCCCCCTGACTTGACGAAAAGCTCCGCCACGATGCCCTCAAGCTCCTCACCAGAGGAATCAAGCCAGGAATCCCTCTGCATCGTCGTCATCACCGATTTCCTCCACCGGCCACCGATCATCTTCATATTGGATTCGGAGGATTCCGACCATCCCCAAATCCGATGACCAGCTCATCTGCGTCCCGTGTGAGCTTGTTTTCCTCTCCCCTTCATTCTTTCTGACGTGAGCGGCCCCTAGCTAGCCTCCCCGTTGAAGCTGATGCTTCTCGCCGCCGGTAGGTATGTGGTCGTGCCCATAGCCACCACCACGGTTGTGCTTGCCGGCGAGCCCTCCAGCATCCCTAGAGCTTCCTGAGAGTTCCTGTGGATGCGCACGGGCAAGGGCTACACCCTGGTGACCTTAGCATGCTAACCCCACATTGTTTGCGTGTCTCCGGCGCATCACTGCCCGCCCTGGAAGGTCGCCGGCGACCTCCCTCCGGCGCGCTGACTTGGCTGGGTTAACCCCCCCCCCCCCCCCGAATAAAGAGTTTCTGATTTAAATAATTCCAGAACTAGGTGAAAACTTTATAAAATCATAATAAATAATGCATAGTTCACATGGAAATAAATTATATACGAAAAAACATCCAAAAAATACAAGGAATCCAGTTATGCTATTATAATGCATGTTAGAGCAAGTTAAGAAGGATAACTTAGCCAATTTGCATATAGGTAACATATGATATGAAACATGGAATTTAAATTTGAACCTAGGTTCAAACTAACTTCATTCAATTATGACGCTAGGTGCATTAGCTCATCCATATCATACTACCATGACATGATCATGCATCATAGTGTTGCATTTCTATGAAGTAAAAGTTATTCTTTTTTGTTTCCTAGTGTTGTTACCCCTCAAAAAATGATGGTTCCGACATTGTGACCATTGGCATTAATGAAGAGAAGTACTATCTTCAGAATTGTCAGGCAAGCAAACCCCCTTGAGAATTCTGATATAAACCCACTCTCTCGTTCCTGCTCTCTTTTATTTCATTAGGACAACAACGATTCATCTGTTACAAGTTTCGGTAAGTGAACCGATTCCTGTGCATGACCTATTTTTGCCACAATAAATAGTTGAAAGCACTTAGCATGAGTATCAACTGCTTGAGACTTGTTGTGCTTACTCATCCATGCTTGCTTACTATGCCTGCTATGCTTAGAGTCATGTCGGGTCTGATCCATCTGGATGATGAATCAGAATGGTTGTGTTCATTTCCTACTGTGTGAGAGTAAAGTGTGTGAATTTGATCTGGTAAAGGTAGCAATGAGAGGCCATATAGGAGTACATGGTGGGTTTTCTCATTGGGACCGTTCTTAAGAACTGAGTTTGGTGTATGTTATCCAAGATAAGATACTACCACACATTGGGCTTCAGTAACTCGACCTCTCTCGGCTTATTAATTGCCTAGATCTTTGTCTAGGAGTTGCAACTAGTTTCTGGTGTTTGTAGGAAAAGTGTTGGTGGCCGTGTTTAGGTCTGCCCGACGGGTTAGGCTTCAGTGCGGTAGATACAAAGTGGCACGATGTACCAAGTGGCACTCGGATGGTGGGCTTGTGGAACCCTGCGCACATCGTTTGAGGCCGTTGAGGAAACTTCAGCCGGACTTCCTTGCGGGTTCAGTCTCAAATAGGCAATAAACCTAGACTACGGTCTTGTGTGGTTAACGGTCATGGACGGCACCCATGCCAGTGCTTTTGCTTGAAGGTTGCCGAGATGCATGCCGTGCACATGGTGATAAGTGGTGAGAGCGTGTCTGAATGAGTATACCCCTCCAGGGTGAATTAATTTGTTCGAATAGCGGCGTCCTGGGATATGGACTACTTGGAAACATTATGTGGTACATGGACAACTTGGAATGGATACTCTAAAATATGCAAGATAAGTGTGAGTGATATGGATGGCCTTCCCGTAGGGAGACAAGAGTGGATCCATAGTGGTTTGTTGATTGGTGAATATGTGGACTCGTGTGCGCTATCCACCTCAAAGAAAATACTTGTAGTCGTAGTACAAGTTAGCCAAGAGTCAAAGATGGCTTGATGCAATTAAACTCCACAACTCCTTCATTGATACTGATGCATATGTAGATAGTTCTGACGTAAGTCTTGCTGAGTACTTTTGTAATCATGGTTGCTTAGTTTATGTTTTGTAGAGGATACATTAGTTTCACTGTTGGTTCTATGCGATGTGATCGATGTTGACCAGAATAGCTTGGGAGTCCCAGACAAAGGTCTGGCTCCTTTGGTAGGGTCGTCGTAGCTTTTCAGGCTCTTCGAGTCGCTTTTAGTAGATGTTTGTACCCAGACATGTAACTTCCGCTTGATGTTTGTATGCTCTAGATGCTGAGTCATGTGACCCCTTGTGTTTGTAACATTATACTATGTTGGCTCTTCTGATCCTTCTAAATAAATGATATATTGTAGAGTTATGTTGTGATGCCATGTTATATCTAAACATATTGTGCATATTGTATGTATGTTTGAAATGCATTGATATGTGTGGGATTCGACACCTAATTTTGTGCCTTTAGTAGTACTTATTATGGGGAAATCCCTGTTTGTGCTTCCACCGAGCCTTGGTAGCTTGCTACTGCTCCTGACACGTTGATTGATCGGCATGTATCCTTCTTTGCTGCTTTGTCTGTCCCCTCCGAAAAATGTCACATGGTGTAATTGAGTCCCTGTAGCTTGCTACGACTCGTCTACACACGTTGTTGACCAACACCTGCTTTGTTGGGTTATGTATGTCCGCCCCTGTACGGACGTGCCACTTGGGTTTATAACTAGTCATGTCGACATGGGTTCTCTGTCGTTCGAATGCTAGCGATATATACACATACGTGAGCCAAAAGACGCAAACGGTCCCGGCCCAAGTAAGGTGGCAGCCGTGGGGTTAACCGTGCATGAGGCCGCAAAGTGTCTTGTAGGCTGTGTTCTTATGACTTAGGATCGGGGTCCCGACAATGTGGATATGCCCCTTACATTCAGATGCTTATCAATGCCAAGCTAGGCAAGCATGCATATCTCCTTGGTCATCCCCATCTACCCCTTCAGCCATAATTTGAAGACAATGTTGGGGTGATGGATGAAAATGATCCCAGCTCAGCTCAACAAGAATGGCAGCGGAGGCAGCAGAAGCTCAGGCTACTAGAAATAAGCCACCACCAATTCCATTGCTCAGAACTCAAGCTGAGCAAATGGTATTTCTAGTTAGCTTTGTCCAAGTCATGGAGAAGAACATCCAGGAGATACTACAAAGTCAGAAAAGCCTTGAGAGAGTCGCGGAAACTAAGTTTCATGACATGGATGTGGAGGTTACTGAGTTGACCACTATAGTCAAACAACTTCAACTTGAAGTTGACTCGGTGGATATCCCGTGCTCAGATGATGATGATGATGATGATGATGATGATGATGATGATGATGATGCAGATGACAATGAAGAAGAGTCACCTCCTCTAACTACCACATAGTTCAGCACTCAGCCTAGAGTAGCTGTTGTTCCTGCTCAGGAGACAAGATAGACATCTTCAGCTCAAGCATCAGTACCTTTAGCACCAGCTCCAGCTCAAGTACCTCCAGTATCCACTCCTCCAGCTCCAGGACATTCAGCAGATGCCTTCGTGGTCGCTCTTCTATCGACCCTTCATCAGTTGCCCAGAGAGACGAGTAGTTCTATACTTTTTGAACTTTTTAGTAACTTGTTGCCAAAGGGAGAGAAAGGTATAGATCATAGACTTTGAGAGAGAAAGAGAGAGAGAGAGAGAGAGCTTTTGACTTTATTTGCTCTCATATGGTTTCAAAAACTTTTGTCTTTTTGGATGACTTTATCCCGTTATCTGTGTTTGATCATACACTTTGCTTGGTTGATGCCACGTTATTATCCTTTTAGCTATCTATGTGATGATCATTAACTTATCTTGTTGGTGTCATGTGCATTGATATTTATTTATATCTTGTATGCGCACGACCAAGATGTATGTGACATGGAAGAGTGACCCATGATCCTAATCGATTATGCATTTTCATTCAAACGCAAATTTTAAATAATGCACAAATTAAGGGGGAGCTCTTGCTTTTCACATACTTCTCAAAGCGTCGATGCTAACAATTGATTATATCTTTTCTTGAATCTTTGATCTATATGTTGTCATCAATTACCAAAAAGGGGGAGACTGAAAGCACAATTGCTCCCTAGGGTGGATTTGATAATTGATCACAACATATGCATCATTGGACTAATATGTTTTCCAAGTATATTTCAAAAAAGTTCAAAAGATGTTATGGCTAAAGGATTATGTGGAGATGCGCCTTGATGCAAGAGAGGAATAATATTGGCTCAAGCTTTAAGCTAGAAGACTCTTCATTTTATATTTGTGAGAAATCACTTTTGAGTCCATAGGAAAGCCAATACTATTAAAGGGGGTGAGGTTGTAAAAGGAAATGATTGCTCAAAGTGCTCAAAGTTAGCGACCAAAATACTCAGTCATTTTCCCACATATCCATTCTGTCAAATTCCACATACTCAAATTCGGAGTCACCAGCTTCCACATTTCGGACCCACCGAGTTCGACCTCAGATAGAAACCCTAGCCATTCCCACCAAATTGGTGCAACCCAATCCATATTGGTGCTACCAAGTTTAGTGTGACCAACATTCTGTTGCCTCGGTACACAAAGCCAAAATTTCTGAGTTTGAGTATCGGTGCCACCGAGTTTGGCCATCTGACCGTTAGCCACCATTTCAGTGTCGCCGAGTTGTGTATATCGGCTTTACCGAGATTCAAAAGTTCTGCCTTTTGTGCTAATTGGTACCCGAATTTATGACTTCGGTGTCACCGAGTTTGCCACTTTAGGTGTAACGGTTGGATTTTGTGTGCTACCTATATATACCCCTTCACCCACCTCTTACTCGTGGGAGAAGCACTCGGAAGACACACTTCATTGCCATATTCATTTCCTAAGAGAGAACCACCTACTCATTTGTTGACACCAAGATATTCCAATCCAACCATTTGAAACTTGATCTCTAGCCTCCCCAAACTTCTTTCCACCAAATCAATCTCTTCTACGCATGCATTTTCAATGAGAGAGTGATTTTCTGTTGAGGAGACTATCTTTAGAAGCACAAGAGCAAGGAGTTAATTGATCTACCACATCTATTATCTTTTGGAGGGTGGTGCCTCCTAGATTGGTTAAGTGTCGCTTGGGAGCCTCCTACTTCGTGTTGTGGAGTGAAACCAATATGTTTGTAAGGGCAAGGAGATCACCTACTTTGTGAAGATCTATGGTGAGTAAGACTAGAGTCCTTCGTGGGCGGAAGTCGTGGTGGAATAGACAAGGATGCTTCTTTGTGAACCACTTGTGGATGGAGCCCTCCGTGGAATCTCGCAGCCGTTACCCTCGGTGGGTTGAAGTTTCCACTAACATGGACGTATGATAGAGCCACCTATCGGAGCCATGCCAAAAGTCGGTGTGTCAACCTCATGCATTTGATCTCCCTACCTTACTCATTTACTTTACACGTGCATGTTTTACATTCCGCAGCTATACTCTTAGAACTGCATGTGTAGGGTGTACTTGACTTGCTATAAGTGCCAAAGTTGCCTCTCAACTAAAATTGGGAAAAGGCAAAAAAAATATCTTGTCAAGTAGTCTAGTCACCCCTTTCTAGACATACTTTCAACCTTGCACCGTTCGCTAGCCGGAGGCGACCGAGGCCTGCCTCGGGCATTGTGAAGCACGGACAGGGGGCGCCACATGTGGCGTGCCGTGGGCCATGGCCTGACATGCCATGCAGGTGACAAGACTAGGCCGCAAGGCGGGGCCCGCTTGACTGCAGCCTCGGCCCACGTGGGCGGATCTTCTGTGGGTCGATGCTGACGGTATGCGTTCCCAACACACAGCAATGCCATCCGCGCGGCGCAGGAGTAGTGGGGATCATGCGCATAGGATTCTCTCCCCCACTACCCCACACGGGGTGTACATGGGCAGGAGGAAGGGTGGAGAGAGCCATTCGCTCCCCTACCCCCGTCATTCGTCTTCCTTGTTGCTCCCACTCACGCGTATAGATAGATAGACAGAGAGAGAGAGAGAGAGAGAGAGAGAGAGAGAGAGACGTCAGTCGCGCGCTTGTCATGCCGCTGTACGCCGCCGGCGCATGCCGAGGTCTGCCAGCCTCCACTGCCTTCGGCCCCACGCATCGAGCCTCTACCGAGCCCGATGACGACCAAGGGCGCTTGGGATGGCAGCGATGTTGATGAGGAATTCATCGAGTTCCTCCGCCATTGCCGCAAAATGCAGCCGGTAGGGCGTGGAAGCGTGCATAGCATGGGTGGAATACGCCTCGGCCCCGCGGGGCGGCGAGGTGGTGGTCTTTGCGAAACACTTCGCCCGAGGGTTCGGGCGGCCGGCGAGCACCTTCTTCCGCCGAGTTCTCACGCATTTCGTCCTGTAGCCCCACCACGTCAGCGCCAATGCCATTCTGCAACCGCCTGCCTTTGTCTCCCTCTACGAGGGGTATTTGGGTATCGAGCTACGTCTGGACCTCTAGCACCGGCTCTTCTTCCTCAAGTAGCAAACGGTGCTAGATGAAAGCACCAAGTCGAAGGAGGTGACTGCTTGCGGGGCGGCCCTTGTCTACCATCGTACGAGATCCAGATTCCCCAAGCTGCCGCTGCAGGACTTGGTGAAGAGCTAGCAAAAGGGGTTCTTCTACATGAAGAATGTCGAGGCGGATCTGGATCTCATCAATCTGCCCGACTTTGTCAACGCGCCTCCGGTCGCCATGCTGAACTGGAAGGCAGCCCTGCCGCAGCTGGCCGAGGTGGCGGACCAGCTTTGCACCCGACTGGCCCAGCTGACCAACTCGGAGGGCCTCATGGACGTGGACCTGTTGACGACCATGGTGACACACCGAGTGCAGCCGCTGCAGCGCTGCCCACATGTCATCTGCCAGATGGGAGGCTGGCGCAACCCGTGTCGGCTCTCCACGAAGGATCCGAGGGCGGTGCCACTTGTGAGGCGGGTGAACTTGATCTGTACCACTAGGATGGACGAGGAGGAGTGGCAATGGGGCAAGGCTCTCTACAATCGGCAGGATCCAGCCCCCGTGGTAAGTAACGTGTCACCTTTCCTTTTTCTATCGTGTATGCCACTTTTTCGCATGTGACACCGGATGCCCTTTACGATGACAGTTGTTTCCTCGGCTGCAAGCCTACGGCGAGCTGGTAGACGACTTGCTGAACTTGGGCGTTGAGGAGATCAAACACGCAGATGAAGTGGAGCCGGGGGACGCGGACCGAGCTGGAGGCGAGGCATCGGGAGCCAACGTGATGGAGTCAGTTGGTAAGTTCTTTAAATTCGTGCTGCAGGGTTGGTCCGATGATGATGCTAAGTCGTTAGCGTCGCACAATGTAGCCATCATGGAAAACCCGGAGGCCATGGAGAAGGAAGTCAGCGTGCCGAGGAAGCGGTTTCGCAGAGCCGAGGCACACAAAGGAGGGCGAGGGAAGAAACCGGCAAGCTCCCGCCAAGCTCCGAAGCAAGCAGCTAGATGGCAGTCGGCTGGCGGCTGTGGAGGCGGTGGGAAGAAGCAACAGGTCATGCCAGTGGGACCCGTTAGGTGGGCGATTCCTGACAGCATTGGGTAAGTCCTTCGACCAGCCTATTTCGCTTCATATTTGTTTTCTTCGTCATCATTTATGTCTGTCGGAATGCGTCAGGCAGGGCCATGTGCGCCCTAGGGAGGTCAACTCCGACGGCGCGACGGAGGCCAGAGGGAGCATCAAGAAGGAGCGTGTTGCATGGGACGAACTAGAGGCGGCGCAGAAGGCACTGGACGAGCAGGAGCACCGCCCGTGGGAGGAGGCTGCCTAGAAGTAGTCACCTGAAGAGGCCCGCATGGAGACGACACGTTGGGTGCCGCAGCAGGATAGCTCAGCTCCGGATCTTCCAGCCAGAGAGAAGCGGTCCAAGGGGACGCATGACCCTGCGCAGCGGGCGGAGGCGGACGTCCGGGCCGCCGAGGAGGCGCGTGCAGACTCGAGTGCAGCAGATGCTTCCCAAAGGGCCGATTCACGAGCTCGACGACGCGCTGGAGGGACTAGACGTCACGCCGCCGAATGTGTAGGTCCCGCCGCCGGAGTCAAGGCAGATGACGCCAGCGACCCGACTGGCAGGGGGACCGGCACTGGTGCAAAGATAGGAAGTGAAGTGCCGGAGGCCGAGGCCACCACATCGAAGGACCCCTATGGGACCGACTCATCAAAGGATGCGACTGGGTGCATGTCTTCAGGAGCCGGGGCCATTATCATGCCGGCGCGAGGCCCGGTCGCGACCGAAGCTGGCACAGGCTCTAGGGCCCAGCCACTGGAGAGATGGGTCATGGCCGGCGAGACTTCTATTGGAGGGGCGCACGGCTTGCTGGGAACCGGAGTGCCCGCACTCATCGCTGAGTTCATCGACTGCCGTGAGCAGGAGCAGCGGGCAGCCCAGGAGACTCGGGATCCGCTAACCCATCTCGAGCAGTCCGTTGCGGTAGGCATTTTTTCCCCTTAACTCTTTTTCTTCTGTGTTTTCTTCCGAGTCTTTTCAGTGGGGCGCACAAGTGCACCCACTGGGTGTAGCCCGTGAGAGTCGGAACGATTGGGAAGCAGTCGGGTCGAGTCTTTACCGCGGCGGCTTCTATCCTTGTTTTTGCAGGCCCACCATGATCGTCGGGTGGCCGTGTTCAATATGATGTTGGGTCCATACCGTTAGGCTTAAAGCCAGTCGGCCGACGTCTGGCGCCGGCTGGCCCTAGCCGGCCAGGAGCAGGATCTCCTACAGGAGGAGTGCGTCTGGTTGTTCCAGGAGGCGGATAAGAGGGACCGTGAGGCGACCCATCCCGTGGATCTCGAGCAGTAGGAGGCGAGCCATCGTGAGTCATTGAAGTCCAAGGATGACCAGGTGGCGAAGGTGGCCGAGGCGGCGCGGGCAGCGCAAGAGGAGCAAAACCGTCGGATCCATGCCTGGTCGACGAGGGAGCGGGAGCTGCAGCAGGAGGCGTATGAAGTGGACCGGCTTCTGGCTGGTAAGTTTTCTTTGTCTTGATTCTTCCTCCTTGCCCCACTTTAGGCTTGGATTTTTTCTCGCCTTACGCCGTGTGCTCGTTCTCCTTCCTCGGGTCTCTTCCCAGAGATGCAGGAGGTTGAGGCGGCCATGGAGGCCCATCGTGAGGAGCAGTAGGCGTCAGTCGTCCATGTCGGGGCGTTCACCGCTTGGTCGGTGGATGGGGTGGGGATCGTCGCCAAGGCCCTCCTGACCGAGGTGGTTCGGGCCATGGAGCGACTCCAAAAGGCCGGGCTCATGCTGGTCCGCACCCTCTGGCCGAACACAGAGGAGCCAGGCTCCGTGAGCCGGCTGTCACGGTGGCTGGAAGCTGGGAGCACGCGCGTGAGCGTGTGCCGAGCCTCCACGGCAAGGGCCGACGCATTCATGGCGCTTCTAGTTGCCAAGTCATGGTACTCGAATCTGAACCTGGGGCTACTCACGTCCCAGCACGTTGGTACGGACGTAGAGCTGGAGGCGGTCGCCGACGAGCTGGCCTTGCGGGCGAGCGACCTTGTGTCATTTGCCTCGAGGGACGAATTCGTCCCGGAGCAGGCAGCCAATGGTGCGGTGATCCCAGAAGACTGGTACTCGCAGGCTCTAGACGACCCAGAAAGCAGCACCGACGAGACGGACATCGAGGGCACCGACTCCAGCTATGATGACTACATCGACCTTGCGTCGGAGGAGGACACGGGTGCGAAGGCCAATGCGGGATGCACCGGGGCGGAGACGGAGCTTCTACTTCGGCCGCTGCTGGACAAGTCGGGGCCAAGGATGGAGCCTCCACCTCAACCGATGCGGAACGCGCTGGAGTGAATGATGGAGCCCTCATCGGCTAGGGTCTTTCTTTTCTTCCTGCATTAGTTAGTTCGTAGTTCCACCCACTTGGGATGTGATGTAATGAACTTGTGTCCGTGGGCCCTTATGCTTTTGTGTACAAATGCGTGCTTTGGACTTGCCAAAAAAATTGTGTGTGCCAACTCGTCCTTGCCTTTTTTCTCCTTTTGGTTTCCATCTACCCAAAACCTCTTCCTCTTTGGTTTCATCCCTGTCAGCTGAACAGCAGGGAGCTAGTGTGTGACTATGACGGGGCATCTACTTCTGGGGGAGTCGGTCGAGGGTTTTCTGAAGCCACGGGGAAGTTTTAACTAGGGTGAGCATGACAGAGGCCGACTAGAAATAATAAAAGGTTCGGTTAGCCAAAGGGGGTCACTCCTTCATGAGTGCCATTTGTGTGCGGTAAGCTTTCCTTCCCAAAGTCCCGCTAGCCGGACAGCCGGGACCCGTTCTGTAACCCCGCGAGGTAATTGGGTTTTTAGCTTAGCCCACATTACTTGACCGGCCTTGAAGAGAGAGAGAGAGACTGGGCTAGCCGACGAGCCCTTGGGTCCGGGGAGCCAAACCGAGGTGCTCGCTCGAGAAGCAATGTGCTATTTGAAGGAAACGAAAGGGTATGCCCCAAGTGCTAGCCTGTGTCACCCACTACATTCATCACACTCGAAAGGGTGGAGCATACATACTACATTTGTTCTTTCTAATAGTAAACGAACGAAGGAGCGCCGCATTGCATGGGTGCTCCGACTCCTCGCCGGAGGCGTCTCTCTTGCGCTTTTGTGGCTTCTAGGCGTCTATCAGATAGTACGCGTTGTTGTGTAGCGCCTTGCTGATGATGAACGGACCCTTCCATGGGGAGGATAACTTGTGCTAGCCGGCAGTTCATGGGATCCGCCTGAGCACCAGGTCCCCCTTGCGAAAGGAGAGGGGCTTGATCTGTTTGTTGTGGCAGTGTTGGAGCTTCTGCTGGTAGATGGCCGACCGGCTCAGGGCGAGCTCGTGTGCCTCCTCGAGTAGGTCGACGCTGTCTTCTCTTGCTTCTGTTGTGTCCGTGTCCGTGTAAAAGGTGACGCGAGGCGAGTCAAAATCAATGTCCGTGGGGATGACCTCCTCAGACCCGTACAGAAGGAAGAAAGGGGTGAAGCTGGTTGACCGGTTGGGCATCGTTTGGAGGCTCCACAGTACAGCCGGTAGCTCTTCAATCCAGCAACCGGCTGAACGCGCGAGCGGTTCCACGAGCCATGGCTTGATGTCAGCCAAAATCAAGTCGTTCTCCCTTTCCTCCTATCCGTTTGACTGCGGATGGGCCACCGACGCAAGGTCGAGCGGGATGCCCTCCTTGGAGCAGAAAAGTGTCATCGCACCCTTCGTGAAATTGGTGCCATTGTCGGTGATGATGTTGTGGGGAACGTCGTAAGGGACAGTGATATCCTTGACGAATCGGACGGCTGTGGGGCCGTCCAGCTTCTTGATGGGCCTCGCCTCGATCCATTTGGTGAACTTGTCGATGGCTACCAAGAGGTGCGTCATGCCGCCTCGAATGTCTTTAGTGGTCCCACCATGTCGAGCCCCCACCCGACGAAAGGCCAAGAGAGGGGGTGGTCTTGAGGGTCGTAGCCTTCTGGTTGCTCTGCGTGTTGAAGCATTGGCACCCCTCGCACTTGTTGACCAACTGCATCGCTTCCTCTAGGTTCGTCGGCCAGTAAAACTCGTGGCGGAATGCCTTGGCCACCAGGGCCCTCGAGGCGGCGTGGTGCCCGCACTCGCCCGGGTGAATGTCTTGGAGGATCTCGTGCCCCTTCTCTGACTCGACGAAGCGCTGGACCACGCCGATTACGCTGCGCCGAACCAGCTCGCGGTTACTGATGGCATAGGCGGGGTCCTGGCACTAGATCTGTCGGGCCTCGTCTTCATCAGGAGAGAGCTCGCCACACATGAGGAAGGCGAGGATGGGCTGGGCCCATGTTGGGTCTGAGACGGGAGCCGGTGCCGGCTCGAGAGGAGGGTCGGGGGTAGATGGAGCCCCGGGCACAATGTTGGAGTCCCCGAGGCGAAGCTGTTATTCCCCGGGACCAAGGCGGTGGAGGATGCGCCCTTGACCATCATGACAGTTGTGGGCCCAGAGTCGGTCCCCTCGGGATTGGTTGTAGCCGGCAACATTGGAGGATCCCGCGAGAGACTGTTGAAAATATGCCCTAGAAGCAATAATAAATTAGTTATTATTATATTAGTTTGTTCATGGTAACCGTTTACTATCCATGCTATAATTGTATTGATTGGAAACACAAATACATGTGTGGATACATAGACAAAAAATGTCCCTAGTAAGCCTCTAGTTGACTAGCTCGTTGATCAAAGATGGTCAAGGTTTCCTGACCATAGACAAGAGTTGTCACTTGATAATGGGATCACATCATTGGGAGAATGATGTGATGGACAAGACCCAAACTATAAACGTAGTATTTGATCATGTGAGTTTATTGCTACTGTTTTCTGCATGTCAATGTATCTGTTCCTATGACCATGAGCTCATGCAACTCCCGGACACCGGAGGAATATCTTGTGTGTCTCAAACGTCGCAATGTAACTAGGTGACTATAAAGGTTCTCTGCACGTATCTCCAAAGGTGTATGTTGGGTTGGCATGGATCAAGACTGGGATTTGTCACTCCGTGTGACGGAGAGGTATCTCGGGGCCCACTCGGTAATACAACATCACAACAAGCCTTGCAAGAAATGTGACTAAGGAGTTAGTTATGGGATCTTGTATTACGGTACGAGTAAAGAGACTTACCGGTAAGGAGATTGAACTAGGTATAGAGATACCAACGATCGAATCTCGGGCAAATAAAATACCGAAGGACAAAGGGAATAGCATACGAGATTATATGAATCCGTGACATAGAAGTTCAACCGAAAATATCTTCGTAGAATATGTAGGATCCAATATGGACATCCAGGTCCCACTATTGGATATTGACCGGGGAGTGTCTGAGGTCATGTCTACATAGTTCTCGAACCCGCAGGGTCTGCACACTTAAGGTTCGACGTTGTTTTATGCGTATTTGAGTTATATGGTTGGTTACCGAATGTTGTTCGGAGTCCCGAATGAGACCACGGACATCACGAGGGTTTCTGGAATGGTCCGGAAATGAAGATTGATATATAGGATGACCTCATTTGGTTACCGGAAGGTTTTCGTGCAATGGAATGGTCCGGGCCCACCATTGCTTTCTCCATAACTCGTAGGTTCACTGTTGCTCAACAATATGACCTCCAAGACAGGGTTACCATACCACTCTGCAGTAGTACGTGACCTTGTCAACCTACGAGGCTTGTAGTAACTTGATCCGATGCTCGATGACCACCATCATCAGCTTTCACTTCAATTGGTGTAGGCGCCACAGGAACAACTTCCTGCGCCCTTCTACACACTGGTTGAAGTGATGGTTCAATAACCTCATCAAGTTCTACCACTCTCCCACTCAATTCTTTCGAGAGAAACCTTTCCTCGAGAAAGGATCCATTTCTAGAAACAAACACTTTGCTTTCGAATCTGAGATAGGAGATGTACCCAACTATTTTGGATATCCTATGAAGATGCATTTATCCGCTTTGGGTTCGAGCTTATCAGACTGAAATTTTTTCACATAACTGTCGAAGCCCCAAACTTTCAAGAAACGACAGTTTAGATTTCTCTAAACCTCAGTCTATACTGTGCCATCTCAACGGAAATACGTGGTGCCCTATTTAAAGTGAATGCGGTTGTCTCTAATGCATAACCCATAAATGATAGTGGTAATTCGATAAGAGACATCATAGCATGCACCATACCAAATAATGCGTGGCTATGACGTTCAGACACATCATCAGACTATGATGTTCCAGGTGGCATGAAATGCGAAAACAATTTCCACATTGTCTTAACTGCGTACCAAAACTCGTAACTCAGATATTCATTTCTATGATCATATCGTAGACAGTTTATCCTCTTGTTACGACGAACTTCACTCCTGAAACAGAATTGAACTTTTCAATATTTCAGACTTGTGATTCATTAAGTAAATACTCTTGTATCTACTCAAATCGTCATTGAAGTAAGAACATAATGATATCCACTGCGTGCCTCAGCACCCATTGGACTGCATACATCAAAATGTATCACTTCCAACAAGTTACTACCTTGTTTCATCTCAATGAAAACAAGGCCTTGCTCATGTGGTATGATTTGCATGTCACTAGTGATTCAAAATCAAGTGAGTATAAAGATCCATCAGCATGGAGCCTCTTCATGCAATTTATACCAACATGACTCAAGCGGCAGTGCTACAAGTAAGTGGTACTATCATCATTACCTCGTATCATTTGGCACCAATATCATGAACATGTGTAACACTACGATCGAGATTCAATAAACCATTGAAGGTGATTATTCAAGCAAATAGAGTAACCATTATTCTTTTTAAATGAATAATCGTATTGCAATAAACACGATCCAATCATGTTCATGCTTAACGCAGGCACCAAATAACAATTATTTAGGTTTAACACCAATCCCGATGGTAGAGGGAGTGTGCGACGTTTGATCATATCAACCTTGGAAACACTTCCAACACGTATCGTCACCTCGCCTTTAGCTAGTCTCTGTTTATGCCGTAGCTTTCATTTCGTGTTACTAATCACTTAGCAACCGAACCGGTATCCAATACCCTCGTGCTACTAGGAGTACTAGTAAAGTACACATCAACATCATGTATATCAAATATACTTCTTTCGACTTTTGCCAGTCTTCTTATCTACCAAGTATCTAGAGTTGCTCCGCCTCAGTGACCGTTCCCCTCATAACAGAAGCACTTAGTCCCGGGCTTGGGTTTAATCTGGGGTCTCTTCATTAGTGCAGCAACTGCTTTGCCGTTTCACGAAGTATCCCTTCTAGCCCTTGCCTTTCTCGAAACTTAGTGGTTTTACTAACCATCAACTATTGATGCTCCTTCTTGATTTCTACTTTTGCAGTGTCAAACATCGCGAATCGCTCAAGGATCATTGTATCTATCCTTGATATGTTATAGTTCTTCACGAAGCTCTCACAGCTTGGTGGCAGTGACTTTGGAGAACCATCACTATCTTATCTGGAAGATCAACTCCCACTTGATTCAAGCGATTGTCGTACTCAGATAATCTGAGCACACGCTCAATGATTGAGCTTTTCTCCTCTACTTCGTGGACAAAGAATCTTTTCGGAGGTCTTACCTCTTAACAAGGGCACAAGCATGAAATCACAATTTCATCTCTTTAGAACATCTCTTATGTTCCGTGACGTTTCAAAACGTCTTCGACGCCTTCCTTCTAAGCCATTAAGTATTTTGTACTGAGCTATCGTGTAGTCATTAGAAACGTGTATGTCGGATGTTCATAACATCTACAGACGACGCTCGAGGTGCAGCACAACGAGTGGTGCATTAAGGACATAAGCCTTCTGCGCAGCAACGAGGACAATCCTCGGCTTTACAGACTCAGTCTGCAAAGTTTGCTACTATCAACTTTCAACTAAATTTTCTCTAGGAACATATAAAAACAGTACAGCTATAGCGCAAGCTACATCGTAATTCGCAAAGACCATTAGACTATATTCATGACAATTAGTTCAATTAATCATATTAGTTAAGAACTCCCACTCAAAAAGTACATCTCTCTAGTCATTTGGGTGGTACATGATCCAAATCCACTATCTCAAGTCCGATCATCACGTGAGTTGAGAATACCTTCACTGGTAAGCATCTCTATGCTAATCATATCAACTATATGATTCATGCTCGACCTTTCGGTTTCATGTGTTCCGAGGCATGTCTACACATGCTAGGCTCGTAAAGCTTAACCCGAGTGTTCCGCGTGTGCAACTGTTTTGCACCCGTTGTATGTGAACGTTGAGTCTATCACACCCGATCATCACGTGGTGTCTCGAAACGAAGAACTGTCGCAACGGTGCACAGTCGGGGAGAACACAATTTCGTCTTGAAATTTTAGTGAGAGATCACCTCATAATGCTACCGTCGTTCTAAGCAAGATAAGGTGCATAAAGGATTAATATGACATGCAATTCATAAGTGACATGATATGGCCATCATCATGTGCTTCTTGATCTCCACCCGCACGATCTTCTTGTCACCGGCATCACACCATGATCTCCATCATCATGATCTCCATCAACATGTCGCCAGCGGGGTTGTCGTGCTACTCATGCTATTACTACTAAAGCTACGTCCTAGCAATATAGTAAACGCATCTGCAAGCACAAATGTTAGTTTAAAGACAACCCTATGGCTCCTGCCGGTTGCCGTACCATCGACGTGCAAGTCGATATTAACTATTACAACATGATCATCTCATACATCCAATATATCACATCACATCGTTCGCCATATCACATCACAAGCATACCCTGCAAAAACAAGTTAGACGTCCTCTAGTTGTTGTTGCATGTTTTATGTGGTGACCATGGGTATCTAGTAGGATCGCATCTTACTTACGCAAACACCACAACGGAGATATATGAATTTCTATTTAACCTCATCAAGGACCTCCTCGGTCAAATCCGATTCAACTAAAGTTGGAGAAACCGACACTCGCCGGTCATCTTTGAGCAACGGAGTTACTCGTAGCGATGAAACCAGTCTCTTGTAAGCGTACGAGTAATGTCGGTCCGAGCCGCTTCGATCCAACAATACCGCGGAATCAAGAAAAGACTAAGGAGGGCAGCAAAACGCACATCACCTCCCACAAAAACTTTTGTGTTCTACTCGAGATTACATCTACGCATGAACCTAGCTTATGATGCCACTGTTGGGGAACGTTGCATGGGAAACAAAAAATTTCCTACGTGCACGAAGACCTATCATGGTGATGTCCATCTACGAGAGGGGATTTCCGATCTACGTACCATTGTAGATCGCACAGCAGAAGCGTTAGTGAACGCGGTTGATGTAGTGGAACGTCCTCACGTCCCTCGATCCGCCCCATGAACCGTCCCGCGATCCGTCCCATGATCTAGTGCCGAACGGACGGCACCTCCGCGTTCAGCACACGTACAGCTTGACGATGATCTCGGCCTTCTTGATCCAGCAAGAGAGACGGAGAGGTAGATGAGTTCTCCAGCAGCGTAACGGTGCTCCGGAGGTTGGTGGTGATCTAATCTCAGCAGGGCTCCGCCCGAGCTCCGCAGAAACGCGATCTAGAGGAAAAACCATGGAGGTATGTGGTCGGGCTGCCGTGGCAAAAGTTGTCTCAAATCAGCCCTAAAACCCCACTATATATAGGAGGGAGGGAGGGGAGGAGGCAGCCTCAAAACCTAAAGGTTTGGCCGAAATTGGAGGTGGAGGAGTCCTACTCCAATCCTACTTGGAGTAGGATTCCACCTTCCCACTTGGAAACTCTTTCCACCTTGTGTTTTTTCCTTCTCAAACCTTATGGGCCTTAGTGGGAACTTATTCCAGCCCACTAGGGGCTGGTTTATCTCTTCCCATAGCCCATGAGACCCCTTGGGGCATGACACCCCTCCTGATGGTCCCCGGCACCCCTTCCGGCACTCCCAGTACACTACCGATGAGCCCGAAACTTTTCCGTTAATGCACGAAAACCTTCCGGTAACCAAATGAGGTCATCCTATATATCAATCTTCGTTTCCGGACCATTCTGGAAACCCTCGTGATGTCCATGATCTCATCCGGGACTCCGAACAACATTCGGTAACCAACCATGTAACTCAAATACGCATAAAACAACGTCGAACCTTAAGTGTGCAGACCCTGCGGGTTCGAGAACTATGTAGACATGACCCGAGAGACTCCTCGATCAATATCCAATAGCGGGACCTGGATGCCCATATTGGATCCTACATATTCTACGAAGATCTTATCGTTTGAACCTCAGTGCCAGGGATTCATATAATCCCGTATGTCATTCCCTTTGTCCTTCGGTATGTTACTTGCCCGAGATTCGATCGTCAGTATCCGCATACCTATTTCAATCTCGTTTACCGGCAAGTCTCTTTACTTGTTCTGTAATACAAGATCCCGCAACTTACACTAAGTCACATTGCTTGCAAGGCTTGTTTGTGATGTTGTATTACCGAGTGGGCCCCGAGATACCTCTCCGTCATACGGAGTGACAAATCCCAGTCTTGATCCATACTAACTCAACGAACACCTTCGGAGATACCTGTAGAGCAACTTTATAGTCACCCAGTTACGTTGCGACGTTTGATACACACAAAGCATTCCTCCGGTGTTAGTGAGTTATATGATCTCATGGTCATAGGAACAAATACTTGACACGCAGAAAACAGTAGCAACAAAATGACACGATCAACATGCTACGTCTATTTGTTTGGGTCTAGTCCATCACATGATTCTCCTAATGATGTGATCCCGTTATCAAGTAACAACACTTGCCTATGGCGAGGAAACCTTGACCATCTTTGATCAACGAGCTAGTCAACTAGAGGCTTACTAGGGACAGTGTTTTGTCTATGTATCCGCACAAGTATTGTGTTTCCAATCAATACAATTATAGCATGGATAATAAACGATTATCATGAACAAAGAAATATAATAATAACTAATTATTATTGCCTCTAGGGCATATTTCCAACACAAATTAGAGGACGTCTAACTTGTTTATGCAGGGTATGCTTGTGATGTGATATGGCCAAAGATATGATGTGATATATTGGATGTATGAGATGACCATGTTGTAATACTCAATATTGACTTGCACGTCGATGCTATGGCAACCGGCAGGAGCCATAGGGTTGTCTTTAAACTAACGTCTGTGTTGGCAGATGCGTTTACTATATTGCTAGGTTGTAGCTTTACTAGTAATAGCATAGATAGCATGACAACCTCTATGGCGGCATGATGATGGAGATCATGGTGTGGCACCGGTGACGATGAAGATCATCCCGGTGCTTTGGTGATGGAGATCAAGAAGCACAAGATCATTGCCATATCATGTCACTTATGAATTGCATGTGATGTTAATCCTTTTATGCACCTTATCTTGCTTAGAACGACGGTAGCATTATAAGGTGATCCCTCACTAAAATTTCAAGATAAAATTGTGTTATCCCCGACTGTGCACCGTTGCGACAGTTCGTTGTTTTGAGACACCACGTGATGATCGGGTGTGATAGACTCAACGTTCACATACAACGGGTGCAAAACAGTTGCACATGCGGAACACTCGGGTTAAACTTGACGAGCCTAGCATGTGCACACATGGCCTCGGAACACAAGAGACCGGAAGGTCGAGCATGAATCGTATGGTTGATATGATTAGCATAGATATGTTTACCACTGAAACTATACTCAACTCACGTGATGATCGGACTTGAGTTAGTGGATTTGGATCATGCGCCACTCAAATGACTAGAGGGGTGTATATTTTGAGTGGGAGTTCTTAAGTAATATGATTAATTGAACTAATTGTCATGACCATAGTCAAAAGGTCTTTGCGAATTATGTTGTAGCTTGCGCTGTAGCTCTATTGTTTTTATATGTTCCTAGAGAAATTTAGTTGAAAGATGATAGTAGCAACTTTGCGGACTGAGTTCGTAAACTGAGGATTGTCCTCATTGCTGCGCAGAAGGCTTATGACCTTAATGCACCACTCAGTGTGCTGCACCTCGAGCGTCGTCTGTGGATGTTGCGAACATGTGACATACACGTTTTTTATGACTACGTGATAGTTCAGTGCGTAATACTTAACGGCTTAGAAGCAAGGCGCCGAAGACGTTTGGAACGTCACAGGACATAAGAGATGTTCTAAGAGATGAAATTGAGATTTCATGCTCATGCCATTGTTGAGAGGTATGAGACCTCCGACAAGATTCTTTGTCTACAAAGTAAAGGAGAAAAGCTCAATCATTGAGCATGTGCTCAGATTGTCTGAGTACAACAATCGCTTAAATCAAGTGGGAGTTAATCTTCCAGATGAGATAGTGATGATTCTCCAAAGTCACTGCCACCAAGCTGCTAGAGCTTCGTGATGAACTATAACATATCAAGGATAGATATGATGATCCTTGAGCGATTCGCAATGTTTGACACTGCGAAAGTAGAAATCAAGAAGGAGCATCAATTATTGATGGTTAGTAAAACCACTAGTTTCAAGAAGGGCAAGGGCTAGAAGGGATACTTCATTAAACGACAAACCAGTTGTTTCTCTAATGAAGAAACCCAAGGTTGAACCCAAACCCGAGACTAAGTGCTTCTGTTATGAGGGGAACGGTCACTGAGGCGGAGCTACCCTAGATACGTGGTAGATGAGAAGGTTGGCAAAGTCGACAGAAGTATATTTGATATACATGATATTGATGTGTACTTTACTAGTACTCCTAGTAGCACGAGGGTATTAGATACCGGTTCGGTTTCTAAGTGATTAGTAACTTGAAATAAAAGCTACGGAATAAACGGAGACTAGCTAAAGGCAAGGTGACGATACGTGTTGGAAGTGTTTCCAAGGTTGATGTGATCAAAACATCGCACGGTCCCTCTACCATCGGGATTGGTGTTAAACCTAAATAATTGTTATTCGGTGTTTGCGTTGAGCATGAACATGATTGGATCGTGTTTATTGCAATACGATTATTCATTTAAAGAGAATAATGGTTATTCTATTTGCTTGAATAATTACCTTCAATGGTTTATTGAATCTCGATCGTAGTGCTACACAAGTTCATAATATTGCTGCCAAAAGATACAAAGTAATAATGATAGTACCACTTACTTGTGGCACTGCCACTTGAGTCATGTTGGTGTAAAATGCATGAAGAAGCTCCATGCTGATGGATCTTTGTACTCACTCAATTTTGAAACGTTTGAGACATGCAAACCATACCTGTTGGTATAAACGCATGAAGAAACTCCATGCAGATGGATCGTTTGGACTCACTTGATTTTGAATCACTTGAGACATGCAAATCATACCACATGGAACAAGAAAGTAACTTGTTGGAAGTGAAACATTTTTTATGTGTGCAGTCCAATGAGTGTTGAGGCACGCAGTGGATATCGTTATGTTCTTACTTCATTGGCGATTTGAGTGGATACGAGAGTATTTATTTGATGAATCACAAGTCTGAAATATTGAAAAGTTCAAATCTATTTCAGAGTGGATATCTGAGTTGCAAGTTTTGGTACACAGTTAAGATAATGTGGAAATTGTTTCGCAATTCATGCCACCTAGAACAGCATAGTGTGATGGTGTGTCTAAAAGTCATAGCCGTGCCTGATACATCTCCATCGTATCTACTTTTCCGAACTCTTTTGCCCTTGTTTTGGACTCTAATTTGCATGATTTGAATGGAACTAACCCGGACTCACGTTCTTTTCAGCAGAATTGCCATGGTGTTGTTTTTGTGCAGAAATAAAAGTTCTCGGAATGTCCTGAAAATTTACGGAGATTTTTTCTGGAATAATAGAAAAATACCTGCGCAAAGATCCACCGGAGGGGGCGTTCTAGTGGGCCACAAGCCCACAGGCCGCGGCCACCCCCTATGGTCGCGCCGTGCAGGCTTGTGGGGCCCACGTGGCATCACCGCCCCCAATCTCAGCTCTATATCTTCAGTTTCGCCTTGAAAAAAACCAGGGAGAAGGTTTCATCGCGTTTTGCGATACGGAGGTGCCGCCACATCCTGTTCTTCATCTGGAGGGCAGATCTGGAGTCCGTTTCGGGCTCCGGAGAGGGGAAATCGTCGCCATCGTCATCATCAACCTTTCTCCAACGACAATTCCATGATGCTCTTCATCGTTCGTGAGTAATCTCATCGTAGGCTTGCTAGACGGTGATGAGTTGGATGAGATCTATCATGTAATCGAGTTAGTTCTTGACGGGGATTGATCCCTAGTATCCACTATGTTCTAGATTGATGTTGCTACTACTTGGCTATGCTTAATGCTTGTCACTAGGGCCCGAGTGCCATGATTTTAGATGTGAACCTATTATGTTGTCGCCAATATATGTGTGTTTTAGATCCTATCTTGCAAGTTGTAGTCACTACTATGTGTTATGACCCGGCAACCCCGGAGTGACAATAGCCGGAACCACTCCCGGAGATGACCATAGTATGAGGAGTTCATGTATTCACCGTGTGTTAATGCGTTGGTCCGGTTCTTTATTAAAAGGGGAACCTTAATATCCCGTAGTTTCCATTAGGACCCTGATGCCACGGGAGGCATGGACAATAGATGTCATGCAAGTTCTTTTCCCTAAGCACGTATGACTACATACGGAATACATGCCTACATTAGATTGACGAATGGGAGCTAGTTACATATCTCTCCATGTTATAGCTGTTACATGATGAATCACATCCGTCACACTCATCCATCACCGATCCACTGCCTACGAGTCTTTTACTACTGGTTCTCACTATGTTACTTTGCCTAGGCTTGTCCCTTGCTACAAAAGGGATTGGGCCACTTTGCTGCCGCTGTTACTACTGTTGTTACTTGTTACTTTGTTCCTGCTGCTACTGTTGTTCCTTTCTACTCCGCTGTTACTTGTTGCAAGACTTTATTGGAGCCGTAACCGGGGAAGCATTCTTCTCAAGAATAATCCCCCGTAACGTGCTGGCGCCATTGATACAACAGTTAGGAATAGTCTGTCGTGTCAACAGGTCGTTTCTGGCACCGTTGCTATCATACTACCTTGCAACTGATAGTTTGCTTGCAGACACTAATCTTTCAGGTGTGGTTGAATCTGACACATTCAGCTGCTAATACTTGAGAATATTCTTTCGCTTCCCGTCTTGGCGAATCAATAAATTTGGGTTGAATACTCTACCCTCGAAAACTGATGCGATCCCATACGCTTGTGGGACATCAGTTCCCTATTTGATATGGGGCATACTATGATGTCTCTTATAAAATTACCACTATCGTTTGTGATTTATGCATTAGAGACAACCGCATTCACTTTCAATAGGGCACCGCATATTTTCATTGAGATGACACAGTATGAACTATGGTTTGGAGAAACCTGAGCTGTCATTTCTTGAAAGTTTGGGGCTACGACGCTAATGTGGAAAAGTTTGAGCATGATAAGCTCGAACCCAATGCGGATAAATGCATCTTCATAGGATATCCAAAACAGTTGGGTACATCTCCTATCTTAGATCCGGAAGCAAAGTGTTTGTTTCTAGAAACGGGTCCATTCTCGACGAAAGGTTTCTCTCGAAAGAATTGAGTGGGAGGGTGGTGGAACTTGATGAGGTTATTGAACCGTCACTTCAACCAGTGTGTAGCAGGGTGCAGGAAGTTGTTCCTGTAGCGCCTACACCAATTGAAGTGGAAACTGATGATGGTGATCATTAAGCTTTGGATCAAGTTAGTACAAACCTCATAGGTCGACAAGGTCGCGTACTACTACAGAGTGGTACAGTAACCCTGTCTTGGAGGTCATGTTGTTGAACAACAATGAACCTACGAGCTATGGAGAAGCGATGGTGGTCCTGGATTCCGACAAATGGCTGGAGGCCATGAAATCCGAGAGAGGATCTGTGTATAAAACAAAGTGTAGACTTTGGAAGAACTACTTAATGATCGTAAGACTATTAAGTAAATATTAATATTTAAAAGGAAGACAGACAATAATGGTGAAAAGTCACCATTAAGAAAAGCTCAACTTATCGCAAAGATGTTTCCGACAAGTTCAAAGAGTTGACTATGATGAGACTTTCTCATTCGTAGCGATACTAAAAGTCTGTTGGAATTATGTTAGAGTTGCTGCATTATTTATGAAATATTGCACATAGGATGTCAAAACATTGTTTCCTCGACAGTTTCCTTGAGGAAAGGTTGTATGTGATACAATCAGAAGGTTTTATCAATCCTAATGATGCTAACAAGTATGCAAGCTCCAGTGATCCTTCTATGGACTGGTGCAAGCATCTCGGAGTTGGAATATACGCTTTGATGAGATGATCAAAGTTTTTGGGTTTATACAAGGTTTATGAGAAACTTGTATTTCCAAAGAAGTGAGTGGGAGCACTATAGAATTTCTGATAACTATATGTGGTTGACATATTGTTGATCGGAAGTAATGCAGAATTTGTGTAAAGCATAAAGGGTTGTTTGAAAGGAGTTTTTCAAAGGAAGACCTGGATAGAGATACTTGAACATTGAGCATCAAGATCTATAGAGATAGATCAAAATACAACTTTCAATGTAATGCATGCCTTGACAAGTTTTTGAAGGAGTTAAAAATAGATCAACAAAGAATGAGTTCTTGGTTGTGTTGTAAGGTGTGAATTTGAGTAAGACTCAAAGCCCGACCACGGCAGATGAAAGAGAAAGGACGGAGGTCATCCCCTATGCCTTAGTTGTAGGCTCTAAATTATGCCAAGTTGTGTACCGCACCTGATGTGTGCCTTGCCATGAGTCTGTCAAGGGGTACAAAAGGTGATCCAGGATTGAATCCCTAAAACAGCGGTCAAAGTTATCCTTAGTAACTAGTGGGCTAAGGATTTCTTTCTCGATTATGGAGGTGATTAAAGAGTTCGTCAAGGGTTACGTCAATCAAAGCTTTGACACTAATCCGAGTAACTCTAGAGAGTAAAGCGGATTCGTATAGTGGAGCAGTCATTTGAAATAGTTTTAAATGGCATGTAGTAGCAGCATCTACAAGATAACATAGAGATTTGTAAAGCACACACAAATCTGAAAGGTTCAAACTCGTTGACTAAGACCTCTATCACAAGCAAGACGTGATCAAACCCCAGAACTGTATGGGTGTTGGATTCGTTAAAATCACATAGTGATGTGAACTAGATTATTGACTCTAGTGCAAGTGTTAGACTATTGGAAATATGCCCTAGAGGCAATAATAAATTAGTTATTATTATATTTCTTGTTCATGGTAATCGTTTATTATCCATGCTATAATTGTATTGATTGGAAACACAAATACATGTGTGGATACATAGACAAAACACTGCCCCTAGTAAGCCTCTAGTTGACTAGCTCGCTGATCAAAGATGGTCAAGGTTTCCTGACCATAGACAAGTGTTGTCACTTGATAATGGGATCACATCATTGGGAGAATGATGTGATCGACAAGACCCAAAGTATAAACGTAGTATTTGATCGTGTCAGTTTATTGGTACTTTTTTCTGCATGTCAATGTATGTGTTCCTATGACCATGAGGTCATGCAACTCCCGGACACCGGAGGAATAACTTGTGTGTTTCAAACGTCGCAACGTAATTGGGTGACTATAAAGGTGCTCTAAAGGTATCTCCAAAGGTGTATGTTGGGTTGGCATGGATCAAGTCTGGTAATTGTCACTCCGTGTGACGGAGAGGTATCTCGGGGCCCACTCGGTAATACAACATCACAACAAGCCTTACAAGCAATGTGATTAAGGAGTTATTTACGGGATCTTGTATTACGGAACGAGTAAAGGAACTTACCGGTAACGATATTGAACTAGGTATAGAGATACGGACGATCGAATCTCGGGCAAGTAACATACCGAAGGACAAAGGGAATAGCATACGGGATTATATGAATCCTTGACATAGAGGTTCAACCGATAAGATCTTCGTAGAATATGTAGGATCCGATATGGACATCCAGGCCCCGCTATTGTATATTGACCGGGGAGTGTCTCAGGTCATGTCTACATAGTTCTCGAACCCGCAGGGTCTGCACACTTAAGGTTCGGTGACGTTTCGGTATACTTGAGTTATAGGTGTTGGTGACCGAAGGTTGTTCGGAGTCCCGGATGAGATCATGGACGTCACGAGGGTTTTCGGAATGGTGTGAAAACGAAGATTGATATATAGGATGGTTTCATTTGGTCACCGGAAAGATCTCGGGCATTACCGGCAGTGTACCGGGAGTGACGAATGGGTTCCGGATCTTCACCGGGAGGGGCCCACCCACTTGGTAGTGAGCCTGGTGTCCCAGGGGTGGCGCACCAGCCCTTAGTGGACTGGTGAGGCCAGCCCAAGTGGGTTATGGCACTAGGAAGAAAATACAAAAGAGAAAAATAAAAAAAGGAAGAGGGAGGTGGGAAGGAAGAGGAGGACTCCTCCTTCCCAAAACGAATTGGAGTTGGAGTCCTCCTCTCCACCTTGGCCAGCGCCCTAGGGGCTCCCATGAGCCCCAAGGAAATCCCCTCCCCTCCTCCTATATATACTAGAGGTTTTAGGGTTTTTGAGACACAACTTTGCCACGTGCAACTCAAACCTATACCTCGTAGTTCTTCCTCTAGATCGGATTTTTGCGGAGCTCGAGCGGAGCCCTGTAGGAATAGATCAGCACCATCACTGGCGCGCCGTCACGCTGCCGGGGAACTCATCTACTTCCCCGTCTCTCTTGCTATATCAAGAAGGCGGAGAACGTCATCGAGCTGTACGTGTGCTGAACGAGGAGGTGTCGTCCGTTCGGTGCTAGCTCGGGACGGATCGTGGGACGACGGTGATTTGAATCACGAAGTTGTACGACTACATCAACCGCGTTTATTAACGCTTCCCTCTTAGCGATCTACAAGGGTATGTGGATTTGATCTCCCTCTCGTAGATGAACATCACCATCATAGGTCTTCATGTCCGTAGGAAAATTTTTGTTTCCCATGCAACGTTCCCCAACACCACCATGTTGGACTTGATGGTCGTGCACGGCTCGTACCGGATGTCATGGTCGGTGAGGGCGATGGCCCATTTGGCAATTTGGCTATTGGTGTCCCGTCTGCTCATGATTTCGGAGAGTGGAGTGGTGCTCAGCATGGTGATTACATGCTCCTGGAAGTATTGCTTGAACTTCTTCGCGGCAAAGTATATGCCTTGGCACATCTTCTGGTAGTGGGGGTAGTTCTATTTGGAGGCGAAGAGGACCTCGCTCAGATAGTAAACAGGGTGTTGAACCGGTAGCCCCCTGCCTTCCTCCGGTCCCTCCACCACCAGGACGATGCTGAACACACGCGTGGTCGCCATGATGTATGCAAGCATAGGATCCTTCTCAGTCGGCACGGCCAAGACGGGCACGCTGGAAAGGGCGCATTTGAGGTCACGAAATGCTTCGTCCAACTCATCGGTCATTCGAACTGGGTCGTCTTATTCATGAGCTGGTAGAGGGGAAATGCCTTCTCGCCGAGCCGGCTGACAAACCGGCTGAGCGAGGCGAGGCAGCCAGTGAACTTTTGGACATCATGGAGCCTGGCCGGCTTGTGCATGCGCTCGATGGCCTCGATCTTCTCCTGGTTAGCTTCGATGCCATGCGCGGAGACGAAAAAACCCAAGAGCTGGTAGGCTGGCACGCCGAAGACGCATTTCTCTAGGTTGAGCCAGACCTTGTGCTCGCGCAGGTTGGCGAAAGTCTCCCAGAGATAGTCGGGGAGGCTGAAGTGCTTCTTGGATTTTACGACGATGTCATCGACGTAGACATGCACGTTCCTGCGGATTTTGGGTAGGAGGCATTTTTGCATGCAGCGCTGGAAGGTAGCCCCGCGTTCTTCAAGCCGAACGACATGGTGGCATAGCAGTAGGTCCCAAAAGGAGTGATGAAGGAGTTCTTTAGCCGGTCGGCAGGCTCCAGCTTGATCTGGTGGTAGCCGGAGTAGGCATCCAGAAAGGACAGCAAATCGCAGCCACCGTGGAATCTATTACTTGATCGATCCGGTGTAGGGCTAAAGTGTTCATGGAACATGCCTTGTTCAGGCAGGTGTAGTCGATGCACATGCACCAGGTTTTGTTCTTCTTCAGCACCAGGAGTGGGTTGGCCAGCCAGTCCGGGTGGAAAACTTCCATGTTGAAACCGGTTGCGAGCAACCGGGCAATCTCTTCTCCTATAGTACGCCACTACTCCTTAGAGAAACGGCGCAGGGGTTTCTTCACCGGCTTCGCATCGAGCCAGACATGAAGTTTGTTCTCGGTGTACTTCCTCAGAACACCCGATATATCTTTGGCTAAACATGCAAATATGTCCCGATTCTCACGGAGGAAGTCAATGATCTCGCCTTCCTATTTGCTACTGAGGTTCGCACCAATGGTGACGCATTGACTAGGTTTGGCCGGGTCGGGAAGTACTTGCTTTGTGTCCTTGGACGGCTGGAACATCGCCTCACTTGCCGACTGGGACGAGGGAGCCGGCACAGCCGGCTGCTCGATGTCCTAGGCCACGAGCCGGTCGAGCTGGCGTTTCTCCTACACGATCACCAGCGCCTCGGCCAGCCTGCTGCTGTCGCGCGCACTCGAAGGACTTTTTGTAGTCACCACTGATGGTAATGATGCCCTTGGGTCCCGGGATCTTCAGTTTGAGGTAGGCATAATGGCGGATTACCATGAACTTGGCGAGGGATTATCGAGGTCCACCACCTCAAACCAAATCGTCTCACGGTGGAAGTATCTCTTCTCGCCAAAAAGGATGTCGAGTTGCATCTTGCCGAAGGGGGAGCAGGAATGTCCTGACACGATGCCATGGAAAACCGTCCTAGTCAATTGCAAGTCTTTCTCTTTGAGCCCGAGCTTGAGCAACGTGTCACGGTAGAGGATGTTAATGCTACTACCGCCATCGACCAGCACCGGCAAGAACCGATAGGTGGGTCTCTTGGAGGTGATGGTGGGGTCGAGGACGAGAATGTAGCTACCAGGGTTTGGCATCACGGCCGGGTGGTCCACCCGGCTCCACGTGATCGGCTTCTCAGACCAGTGCATGTACTGCCGGACCGAGGGCACAGTGGTGTTCGCCTCGTGTCGGCACTGGCGCTGGCTCTGCTTGTCTCTACCTTCATTGGTGAAGACAACGTAAGCCTCGTCCTGATCACAGACCTGGTCGCGAAGGCGGTCATTGTTAGTGGGAGCCGGAAGCGGAACTTGAGGAGCCATAGGCGGGGGAGCCGAAAGGCCCTCGCCCTGGGCGAGTCATTGAGAGAAGTTTCACTGATGGAGTATATGAGTAGCCGGCTTCGCCCCGAAGTGTATCTTGCAGGGTGCATCGAGCATCTGCTCAAAGGTGAGCTTGGGATGCCAGGTGCCCTTGCCGGCTTGCTGGCACTAGCTGGCAGCCTGGGCAGCCGGCTCCTCTTCCTCGACGGTGGCGACCTGCTTTCTCCCGTACCATGGATCCGGCTGGTCGGTCTTCCACTTATTGTTCTACTGCCCCCGGCCTCCGCTAGCCGGCCGCAGGGTGGCCGACGGTGGGATAGCCTTGCCGGTCGAGGTGACCTTAATCCGCATCACGGAGTCGGTCGTGGCATACTTGTCCGCCTTGGCCATGAGATCCTCTAGGGTGACCGGCTTCGAGCACATGAGTTTGTGCTTACGGAGGGTGTTGTCTCAGCATCCCTCGGCGAAATACCGGATGGCCTACTCCTCATGCACCCCTTCGTAGGAGTTGCGCAACTCGGTCCAGTGCGTGAGATAGTCACGGAGGGATTCGTTCGGCCACTGGACGCACATGGCCACCTCGCGGGGGCGGTTGGGACACTTGTAAGTGTCGGTGAAGTTGCGAACGAACGCTTCTTCGAAGTCCACCTAGGTGTTGATGCTGCCGGCAGGAAGGAGGCCAAGCTAGTCAACGTGAGGGGGATGTAGGCCACTGCAACGCATTTGTTTCCCTTGGCGATGTCGGCTGCAGTGGTGTAGTCGATCAGCCAATCTTCTAGTTTGTTTGTACCGTTGTACTTCGGAGTGTCACGGGGAAGTGTGAAGCCGGTGGGGAATGGCTCGTCGTGGATCTAGGGCCGAAACATCCTGGCCGATCGAGCCCTCCTCCTCCACGAGGGATGACTACGCTAGCCGGTCGAGGCGGAGATAGGTGTCGCTTTTGCTTTGGGGGACGCATGGGCCAGCCGGGCCATGAGCCCGGCTCGAACCTTCGAAGTGGGTGAGCGAGTCCTCTCTCGCCGCGGAGGCCGAGAACGGGCGCGAGCCCGCCGACGGCCTCCCTCCGGGGTGTCATTGCGTTGGCTGGATACCGTCGCCTGCTCATTCCCGTGGTGGGAGCACTTGTCACGGGTCCCTTCGGCCCTTCGGCCGGAACCGCGAGGGGAGGAGGAGTGTTGGGCATGTTGGTGGCCGCTTGTCACTTGCTGGCCCTCGCCCTCGAGGTAGGGGGACTCGAAGCCGGCGCGGGTCGGGTCGAGACATGCCTGCTACGAGTTGGCAAAGGCAATGAGGTCCTGGATGTGCTTCTCCTGCTGCGCACGCTCCTCACCCTCCATGGTGGCCATATCCTCGTAGACACCTGGGCGACCCTCATGTTGTCCATGGGGGTGTCGTAGGTGGGTAGCCTACCTCCTAGGATATCAGCGACCATGCGACCGCGGCTACAAAGCTTTCCATGCCGGTTGGGCTCGTCGCCAGCCGGGGTGAGGCCATAGGTGGAGTTGTACTCATGTTGTGCGGACTCCATCCGACGTAGGGCGGTCGCGAGGGAGGTGGCCTTCGCAAGCAGCTGCTTGTGGGCCGCCTCCAGCTTGGTCATGGCGGCAGCCGGATTGGTCCTTTGGCGCGATAGGGGTGCTCAGTCCCCGAACAGTGGAGCGGAGAGGGTCGTAGGTGCCAAGACGGGCCGTGGTGGTGGCCGTGTGCGCCTCCTCCTGGCGCGAGACGCCGCGGCAGGCGTGGCAGCCGCGTCCGCTTGCGCCCTACTGCTCCCGGAATTCGTGGAGGAGCCGGTGGCCATCACCTCCGCGGGGATGCACAGGCCATTGGCGCTGCTCGAGGCGGTCGCCCCTGCGAATGATGGTGGGTCGGAGCAGTCGAGCACCTCGCTGGGCTACTTGTCAAATGTCGGCGTGTCGTCAGGACGTAGCCTGCTGAAGAGCGTGTAGAGGTCATCAATGTCAAACGAGGCGCATCGTCAGAGGAGCCGATGGTGGGGCATGTGGAGCAGGCGGAATCGGGGTTCAGCATCGCGGAAGCTTCCGCGGAGGCGAGCTTCGGGTGTTGGGGATCGTAGTAATTTCTAAAAAAAATCCTACACCATACAACGATCTATCTATGGATAAACCATCAACAAGAGAGGTTGTAGAGCATCTTCATACCTTTGAAGATCGCTAAGCGGAAGTGTTACTATGAACGCGGTTGATGGAGTCGTACTCACAGCGATTAAGATCGTGGTGGATTCCGATCTATGTGCCGAACTACGACACCTCCGCATTCAACACATGTGTAGCCCGGTGACGTCTCCAACACCTTGAACCAGTAAGGAGGAAGGAGAGGTTGAGGGAGAGAGATTCGGCAGCACGACGGCGTGGTGGCGGTAGAGCTATGTGGTTCTCCGGCACAGCTTCGCTAAGCTATGCGGAGGACGAGGAGAGAGAGGGGTAGGATTGTGCCGAGAGAGAGAGAGTTTTCATGTCTCAAATCAGCCCCAACACCTTGGGTATTTATAGGAGGGAGGGAGAGAGGGTGTGCACCCCTAGGGTTCCCTCCCTATGGGTGGCGACAACCCTAGATGGCCAGGGAGGGCGGTGGCCAGGGAAGGGAGAGGAGGGTGGCGCCCTAGGTAGGCCTTGGGCCCCTCCCGCGCCTAGGATTTGCCCCCTCCACCTCTCCTTGCGCCTTGGACTGAGAGGGGAGGGCACACCAGCCCACTTTGGGCTAGTCCCCTTCCACCTTTTGGCCCATGAAGCCTCTTGGGGCTTGTGGCCCCTCCCGGTGGACCCTCGGAACCCTTTCGGTGGTCCCGATACATTACCGGTGAAGCCCGAAACACTTCCGGTGACCAAAATCTCACTTCCTATATAAATATCTTTACCTCCGGACCATTCCAGAGCTCCTTGTGACGTCCGGGATCTAATCTGGGACTCTGAACAACCTTTGCTAACCACATACACTATTTCCCTATAACCCTGGCATCATCGAACCTTAAGTGTGTAGACCCTACGGGTTCGGGAGACATGCAGACATGACCGAGACATCTCTCTAGCCAATAACCAACGGCGGGGTCTGGATATCCATGTTGGTTCCCACATGTTCCACGATGATCTCATCAGATGAACCACGATGTCAAGGATTCAATCAAACCCGTATGCAATTCCCTTTGTCTATCCGTATGATACTTGCCCGAGATTCGATCGTTGGTATCCCTATACCTTGTTCAATCTCGTTACCCAGCTAGTGTCTTTACTCGTTCCGTAACACATCATCCCGTGGCTAACCCCTTAGTCACATTGATCTCAATATGATGATGGATTACCGAGTGGGCCCAGAGATACCTCTCCATCACACGAAGTGACAAATCCTGGTCTCGATTCGTACAACTCAACAGACACTTTCGGAGATACCCATAGTGCACCTTTATAATCACCCAGTTACGTTGTGACGTTTGGCACACCCAAAGCACTCGTACGGTATCCGGGAGTTGCACAATCTCACGGTCTAAGGAAATGATACTTGACATTAGAAAAGCTTTAGCAGACGAACAACACGATCTAGTGATATGCTTAGGATAGGGTCTTGTCCATCACATCATTCCCCAATGATGTGATCCTATTATCAATGACATCCAATGTCATGATCAAGAAACCATGATCATCTATTGATCAACGAGCTAGCCAACTAGAGGCTCACTAGGGACACATTGTGATCTATATATTCACACATGTATTACGGTTTCTGGTTAATACAATTATAGCATGAATAATAGACAATTATCATGAATTGGAAATATGATAATAATAACTTTATTATTGCCTCTAGGGCATCTTTCCAATAGTCACCCACTTGCACTAGAGTCAATAATCTAGTTACATTGTGATGAATCGAACACCCATAGAGTTATGGTGCTGATCATGCTTTGCTCGTGGAAGAGGTTTAGTCAACGGGTCTGCAACATTCAGATCTGTATGCACTTTACAAATCTCTATATCTCCATCCTGGATGTATCAACGAATGGAGTTGAAGCGGCGCTTGATGTGCTTGGTCTTCTTTTGAAACCTGGGCTCTTTTGCAATAGCAATAACTCCAGTGTTGTCACAGAACGGCGTCATCGGTCCCGACGCACTTGGAATCACTCCTAGGTCGGTGATGAACTCCTTCATCCAGACTCCTTCCTATGCTGCTTTCAAAGCAGCTATGTACTCCGCTTCACATGTAGATGCCTCCACGGCGCTTTGCATGCAACTGCACCAGCTAACTGCCCCATTATTCAAAATGTACACGTATCCGATTTGTGATTTGGAGTCATCCAGATCTGTGTCGAAACTAGCATCGACGTAACCCTTTACGACGAGCTCTTCGGCACCTCCATAGACGAGAAACATATCTTTAGTCCTTTTCTGGTACTTTAGGATATTCTTGACCGTTGTCCAGTGATCCACTCCTGGATCACTCTGGTACCTCCCTACCAAACTTATGGCAAGGTTCACATCAGGTCTGGTACACAGCATGGCATACATGATAGAGCTAATGGCTGAAGCATAGGGGATGGTACTCATCTTTTCTCTATCTTCCGCTGTGGTCGGCCGTTGAGTCGCACTCAACCGCACACCTTGCAATACAGGCAAGAACCCCTTCTTAGCCTTCTCCATATTGAACTTCTTCAATATCTTATTGTCACGCCCAAGATGGGACCCTATCCTCAATTTGGCACGAGGGCCTCATCAGGGATAGAAGCGCACCTCGTCGTGTCGCAAGAATGGATATCGTTACAAGTACATGTTTTGAAAAGAAGAGATATATATAGAATTGGCTTACACTCGCCACAAGCTACATCAGAGTCACATCAGTACAATACATCAACACCATGAATAAGAGCAGGGTCCGACTATGGACGGAAATAAACGATAAAAGAAGAACGACGTCCATCCTTGCTATCCCAAGCTGCCGGCCTGGAACCCATCCTAGATCGATGATGAAGAAGAAGAAGAAGCAACTCCAAATGAACAATCAACGCGGGAGTAACCTTTACCTGTACCTGCAACTAGTGTTGTAGTAATCTGTGAGCCACAGGGGACTCAGCAATCTCATTTCCAAAGGTATCAAGACTAGCAAAGCTTAATGGGTGAGGTATAGTTAAGTGGTGAGGTTGCAGCAGCGGCTAAGCATATATTTGGTGGCTAAACTTACGAGTACAAGAAATAAGAGGGGGGAAATCTACGCATAACGGACGTAACTACTGATGATCAAATGAATGATCCTGAACACCTACCTATGTCAGACATAACCCCAACGTGTCCTCGATCGGAGAAGGAACTCATGAAAGAGAAATTCACGGTTACGCACACAGTTGGCATATTTTAATTAAGTTAACTTCAAGTTATCTAGAACTAGTGTTAAACAAAGTTTCCACGTTGCCACATAACTGCGGGCACGTGTAGCGACCCGACTCAACGAGTCAAGCCTCTGGTGTTTCTGTACCATCCCAAGATCATGCTGGTACACACACAGTACATAATGTATATATTCAAGAGTGCAATCACACAGCTTTATTAATCGAAATCTCATAAAGAGTACTTTATTACAATAAAGGAGTACCATAAAGTGGCTGAAGGCCAACTCATGAGATTATCTAACGAAGACTAAGCGGAAGCATCAGGTAGACGAGTCCATCCGACTCCAAGGGCATGTCGCTGAGCGTAGAACGGTAGCCTCACTCCTGGTCGGAAAAGTACTCTGCAACATGATACGTTGCAGCCGTGTAGGTCAGCATATTGAATATGCTGGCAAATCATCAAGAGAGGGAGTAAAATAATCACTATCTCTACATGCATATTTGGCCGGTGGAGCTAAGTTTTTTTTTTGCATAAAGCTAGTTTTATCCTACAACAAAAGGGTTTGAAAGCAAAATATTACTACATAGTTTGTTGTTAACGAGATGGTTCCGCCAACCAATTCTCGTACCCGAATAGTTGTTAACACCCACATCATTATTAAGTTGTGTCGAGAGTTCAGGGGAAATTCAATGCCTTCGGCTCAAGTTGTCCATGACCGTGGACACGGCTAATCGATTAGGTTGAGTACTCTGCAGAGTTTTGCACACGTTCCCCACAAGATTTGATCGCCTCCGGGTTTGTCCTCGCACTTCAAGGTGTTTGAAGACCGGATGATCAAAACATGGTCTTTCAACGGGTCCCTCTGAATCCCTGTCGGTGCCCATCCATTCCTACCGTTCGTCTACATCTGCTAGCACCGCCCGTCCAGAGTCGCCGCGTTGTCCAACCAAGCCAGAGCCCATAATGACTTGTGGCTGTGCAGGTAAGCCTTGAGTCTTGAAGTCTCCGTCCGTCCCTTTGAGCCTGGGTGAAGCTTTCCGCAGGATGACATGGCCTCTCCAGCATCCCGGGCATCCACTGGGTTTTCCAGGGAGCCGATCAACCGTCCTTCACCCAGTGTTGCATTGCGTCCGAGGTCTTGAAAATCTTGTCTTAGTCCGGTCTTGATTATTATATCAACCTCGCATCACTCGTGGAATACACTCAACCGATAACCCGTCTACTAGAGCATAGCATATATAACATTGTCGTCCCGGGGCCAAGTATCGGGGTGTTGGTGTTCCTACCACATGATACTACACCTATGACTAAAGTTTCCAAGTACCTAGGCAGCATGCAAATAGGGCAAAGAAGGTGATCTACTATGCATTGAAAACATAGGTAAAAATAACATGATCAAAGATGACTTGCCTTGATGATAGTTGTCCCGCTCGAGCGTCTCTAAGTAACACGCTTCGCACTCCGGATGATCTACCGATACAAACACAAAGCACACCATAAGCAATTCAATCATGCCACGAGTAAAAATAACATCACATGCAATGATTGGCAAACGACTACGCAAAAGAATTTTATCGCGCGTCGGTAGGACAGAAACTTGTTTCTGTTGAAAACACCAGTAAAAATACTTGGAAAATTCTGAAAATTCTACTACAGTAAGCTTTTATCACTAGAAAACAGTAGCAAAAAGAATCAACTCAATATCATTTTTCAAACTCCTGGAATAGGCAAAACAGTGTTTAAACTAAATCTGCTCTAACTTATATTTGAAAATTCCCAACACAGAAACATTATATATTTTTAAAAACTACAGGAAATTTTTGAGCTACTGGAAAAAGAATCAATGTCATTGGACGTACGGATAAAAAGTTGTGATCAAAACAAGATTGAAAGTTTCTGTTTTCGAAATCTGGACAGAAATTACGAAACTGCTAGTGCTAATGAGAGGCACACGTGGCAAGCTTCTAATGGCTGAGATGGAGTGCATGAAATAGAGAGAGAGAGGTTGCTACCTGCTTCTGGAGGTGTTGCACCGGCAAGAAAGGGGATGGCCGGCGAGGAAGGAGGGAGTAGCTCCGGGCGGTGGGGCGTCGGGCGGCGGCGGTGAGGTTCCTCCTCCGCGGGGAAGAGGCGGCGGTGGAGAGAGAGTTCGGGGAGGGCTCCTCCTCTGCGGCGAGGCCGAGGTGCAGCAGCTTTCGGGCGGCTGCCGCTGCTCGCGGCGGCGGCTAGGGCGGCGGTGGGGTGAGGCGCCGGCGGCGGCTTGTGGAGGCGGCGGTGGAGAGACGGCGGCTAGGGTTGGGGAGAGGTGGAGGTGGGGGGGTTTATATAGGCTTAGGGGAGGAGAGTAGAAAGGAAGGAGAGGGAGAACTTTGGGAAGGAGATCATGGGAGAGAAAAATAGGAAAGAGAGGGAGGAGAAAGAAGGAAGAGAGAAATAAGGAAAAGGGAGAGAAAATAGGAAAAAGTAGACGTGGGGAGGGAGAGAAGAAAAAAGGAAAGAGGAGACGTGGGGAGGGAGAGACGTGGAGAGGGGCTTGGGGGCTGCATGCAAGGCTTGCATGCGTGCATGCATGGGGGCTGGCAGTTTTTTTTTTTTTTTTTTTTGAAAAACAAACAAACAGCAGCAACAAAAAGAAAGAAAAAGAAAAAAACAAAACAGAAAAAAATATTTTCCTAGCTAACAAAAATACTAGAAACAGAGTAGGTACTAATATACGTATATGCGCTAGAATACTTAGGAAAACAAAATACATATACAACTAATATATATATAATACATATAGGAACCCTAGTTCCACCTAATGCAATTTTAAAAAAAAAGTTTTATGCACTAGGATCACACAACGCGATCGAAAAAAAAACTCGACCAAAATAATTCGGAGTTTGGAAAAATTTGCAAAAACCAAAAATGGTGACTTTAACTCACAGGGGAGGATTCATATTTTCTCCACTCCGATAAATTGCCTGCAGTCACATAACGATAAAAAATTTCAGAGGAACACAATGATGCATAAAATGTGGGATGCAAATGAATGATCTATTAACATCCGAATTTACGAAAATTGGGATGTTACAAACCTACCCACCTTAAGATGAATCTCGCCCTCGAGATTTGGGTTGACTAGAAAATAGGTGCGGGTGGTCTCGACGAAGGTCCTCTTCTCGTTCCCAGGTGGCTTCTTCCTCAGTGTGGTGGCTCCACAACACCTTGCAGAACTTGATGATCTTTCTGCGGGTAACTCTGTTGGCGGTCTCGAGAATTCGGACGGGTTTCTCCTCATACGTCAGATCGTTGTCAAGCTGTATGGCCTCTAGGGGCACTGTATCTCTCAACGGAACATCGGCCATCTCAGCGTGGCATTTCTTCAACTGGGAAACATGGAAGACATCATGAACTCCGGACAATCCTTCCGGCAGTTCCAGTTTGTATGCAACTTCGCCTCTACGTTCAAGAATTTTGTAGGGGCCAATGAAACGTGGTGCTAGTTTTCCTTTCACACCGAATCTCTTGATTCCTCGAAGTGGAGACACCCGAAGATATGCTCGATCTCCCACTTCGTATGTTACTTCCTTGCGTTTGCTGTCGGCATAACTCTTCTGCCTGGACTGAGCAATCTTGAGTCGGTCACGAATAAGCTTGACCTTCTCTTCAGAATCTCGGATGAGGTCGGGACCAAAAAGTTGTCGGTCGCCAACTCCATCCCACGTCAATGGTGTTCTGCACCTCCTTCCGTATAGAGCTTCGAAAGGGGCCATCTTCAGACTGGTCTGGTAGCTGTTGTTGTATGAGAACTCGGCATACGGTAAATTGTCATCCCAACTAGACCCATAGTCTAGTGCGCAAGCTCTCAACATGTCTTCCAGAATTTGATTAACTCTCTCGGTCTATCCATCTGTCTGCGGGTGAAATGTTGTGCTGAACTCCAATCTTGTTCCCAAGGTTTCGTGCAGTTGGTGCCAAAATTTTGATGTGAACTGAGTCCCTCTATCAGACACAATGCTCTTTGGTACTCCGTGCAGACATACGATCCTCGTCATATAAATCTTGGCCAGCTTGGCACTAGTGTAGGTAGTCTTCACCGGAATGAAGTGAGCTACCTTGGTCAACCGATCGACCACAACCCAAATAGAATCATAGCCAGAACGGGTCCGAGGTAATCCTGTGATGAAGTCCATACCAAGCTTTTCCCATTTCCATTCGGGTATCGGCAGAGGTTGGAGCAAACCTGCTGGCTTCTGATGCTCGGCTTTTACTCGCTGACAAACATCGCATATAGCTACGTACTCGGCAATGTCTTTCTTCAATCCTGTCCACCAGAAACTTTCTTTCAGATCCAGATACATCTTGGTGTTACCAGGGTGTATCGAGTACGGGGAATCATGAGCTTCCTGAAGTATCAACTTCCTGAGTTTGGGATCATTGGGCACATAGATGCGATCCTCAAACCATAAAGTTCCGTGTTCATCCTCACGAAAACCTTTAGCTTTCCCGTCTTCCATTTTCTGCTTAATCTCAGCTATCTCTTTGTCAGCTTTCTGTGCTTCACGGATCTTTTCCGTCAAAGTAGACTGAATTTCCAGTGTGGCAACAAATCCTCTTGGAACTATCTCCAATTTGAGATCTCGGAGATCATCGACTAACTCCTGGGGTAATCCTCCCGCTGTGAGCGTGTTCACATAACTCTTGCGGCTCAACGCATCGGCTACAACATTTGCCTTGCCTGGGTGATAATGCAATCTCATGTCGTAGTCCTTGATCAACTCTAGCCATCGCCTCTGTCTGAGGTTCAACTCCTTCTGCATGAAGATATATTTCAGGCTCTTGTGATCAGTGTAAACATCACAACTATTTCCGATCAGGAAATGTCTCCAGGTCTTGAGAGCATGCACTACGGCAGCTAGTTCCAAGTCATGTGTGGCATAATTCAACTCATGAGGTCTGAGCTGTCTGGATGCATAGGCTACAACTTTGCCTTCTTGCATGAGCACTCCTCCAAGTCCTTGACGAGAAGCGTCACAGTAAACCTGGAAATCCTTCCGAATGTTCGGCAATATCAGCACTGGGGCTGTAACAAGACGTTTCTTCAACTCTTGAAAACTGGTTTCACATTCCTCAGTCCAAACATACTTGGATTCCTTCTTCAATAACTCTGTCATGGGCTTGGCAATCTTTGAGAAATTCTCAATGAACCTCCGGTAATATCCGGCAAGTCCGAGGAAACTGCGGATCTCCTTGACTGAAGTGGGTGCTACCCATTCGGTGACTGCTGCGACCTTGGCAGGGTCCACTGCTATGCCTTCTCCTGAGATGACATGTCCGAGAAATCCGACTTCCTTCAACCAAAACTCACATTTGCTGAACTTTGCATATAGCTTATGCTCTCGAAGCTTCTCCAGAACTAGACGCAGATGTTCCTTGTGTTCCTCACGGTCATGGACAACTTGAGCCGAAGGCATTGAATTTCCCCTGAACTCTCGACGCAACTTAATAATGATGTGGGTGTTAACAACTATTCGGGTACGAGAATTGGTTGGCGGAACCATCTTGTTAACAACAAACTATGTAGTAATATTTTGCTTTCAAACCCTTTTGTTGTAGGATAAAACTAGCTTTATGCAAAAACTTAGCTCCACCGGCCAAATATGCATGTAGAGATAGTGATTATTTTACTCCCTCTCTTGATGATTTGCCAGCATATTCAATATGCTGACCTACACGGCTGCAACGTATCATGTTGCAGAGTACTTTTCCGACCAGGAGTGAGGCTACCGTTCTACGCTCAGCGACATGCCCTTGGAGTCGGATGGACTCGTCTACCTGATGCTTCCGCTTAGTCTTCGTTAGATAATCTCATGAGTTGGCCTTCAGCCACTTTATGGTACTCCTTTATTGTAATAAAGTACTCTTTATGAGATTTCGATTAATAAAGCTGTGTGATTGCACTCTTGAATATATACATTATGTACTGTGTGTGTACCAGCATGATCTTGGGATGGTACAGAAACACCAGAGGCTTGACTCGTTGAGTCGGGTCGCTACAGCACGGCTTTCCGAAAAGATTAAACCCTGCAGGGGTGCTCCAACTAGTCCATCACAAATTACCAAAAGCCGCATAGAAATCCTCAATCAAGAAGCTCATGACCTCGTCGGATTCCCTAGTGGAAAACCTCAACTCTGAGATTACCCAAAGCATCACCGGAATCCCGATGCACAAGATATTCCGTCAAAGGTAAAACTAATCCAGCAAGGTCGCCCGACGTGTCGGCGATCCCGATAGGAGCCGCGTATCTCGTTCTCACGACACGACGGATGGAAAAGCCTACAGGTACCAAACCTCCAGTTGCCCCGTGGTGGCCCCGTAGTCTGTCCATTTTGGACCAACACTCATGAGGAGCACTCGCCCGGGGGTTGATTAAATTCCTCGGGTTAATTACTCCCTATGCAGTTCATTGGTTGTTAGGCAAAAGTAGTACCAAAGTTGGGCCTTGCCAGACCAGCTTTAATCTAAAACGAATTATCAATGGGGTCCCCATAACAACCCCGATCGTGTTAGGAGCGCTCAATTATGGAACATAACACCGGTAGCCGAAACTAAGGGGGCAAAGGTGGAACAAAACACCAGGCTAGAAAGGCCGAACCTTCCACCTTTTACCAAGTATATAGGTGCATTAAATTTAAATAACATTAACATGGTGATAAGACAAGGAACTCATGTTATCACATGGAAGCAACTGCACATGCAACTAGCAATGCTAAGACATGGAAAAGCAAGAGGTAACATAGCCAATCAGTGGTTTGCTAGGTTGAACAGTTGAAGGTTTCATGGCATTGTGGAGAGGCTGATATTTAACATGTGGTAGGCAACGAGACATAATCGATAGAAGTGATAAAACTAGCATGGCAATGATAGTAATGGTATCTAGGGAAATGGTCATCTTGCCTGAGATCCCGCTTGGAAGAATAACAACTCCGTGAAGTCGGCGAACCAACATAGGCGAATGGGTCCTCACAATCCGACACGCTTGAGGAACTCTATCGAGATGGAGCAAACCGGAAACAAACATCAACACAGATATTCACCACGGCAAAAGCAAGACATGATGCATACCCTAATATGATGCATTATCAAATCAATAATGCACGGGATGGCATGGCAATTAACCTCACACAAACACTACACATTAAGTGAAGCTCGATGTACAACGAGTTACATATCGATGAAACTCCACGTTTAATTATTTAGTTCACTCCCGGTTATTTACACGGCAATATTAAATTGTTGTTTAACATGGCAAGGGGTGAAGCGGTGATTCTACCTGTCATACTAGACGGTTAACACGCGGAACATAGAACGGAGCTACGCTACAAGAGACATGCAACACAAGGTATCATGCCATGAATGCGTCATGCATGCAAGTTCATAACAACACGGGCAAGAAGAGAAAGAAGCATGACTCGCCATGGCAAGCAAAAAGGATCCATGGCGGCAAAACGGAAACGATGCCACGACAACGTTCCTGTCCCGATACTCAACGAGATGTCGGTGCCATCAAACTGGAAGCGTGTGCGGGTACGCTAAATAAAGATGGGGTGATCCCGCTAGAGGGTTCCCATGTGTCGAGGGCACGACGAAAAGGAAGACAACGCGCAACGGGCAACATAAGGCGCAAATATACGATACATCTCATACAACTCATGCATTCGGTACACGACACGTCCCATCGGTATACCTTCGAAGCGTGCATATCGGAGCGGTTCAGTTCGTTGCGGTGTGAACATAGATCTTCGTGGACGTCATGGTACACGGTCTCGTCGACGGTAGTCATACTCTTGGCGTCGGTAGACGAACACGGGTCTTCGGCGTCGGTAGTCGAACACGGTTCCGTAGATGTTCGGGGTCGTCGAGGACATCGTGGTACTCGGCAAACTTATCAGATCCATGAAGGAGGGGATGGCAGGCGACACAACAGCAACAGCTAGCAGCAATGGCAGAATAGCAACAGCAGCACGCTACGCCAACGAGCAACGGCAGCTAGCAACCTACAGCGGCCTAGCAACTAGCAGCAACTAGCAACAACTAGCAACGCGACAGCTAAGCAACCATCAGGCGGCACGGCAGCAAGCAACATAGCAACGGCAACAACATGCAGGCCATCAGCAAGCAGCGCTAGCAGCTAAATAGCACAAGCAACAACAAACATCTACAGCAAGCATCGGCATCGGCAGCAGCAACTAACCTAGCAGCAAACAGCAACTGCAGCTAGCAACTAACAGCAACTAGCAATCGGCTGCAGGCTTCAGCTAGCAGCAACGGCAACAGATAGCGAAAGGCATCAGCAACAGGCGCAGCAACAGCAAGCTGATTCAGCTAGCAGCAAGCTACAGGCAGCAGCAGCAAATCAGGCAAGCAGCAGCTTCGGCAGGAGGAGGCCGGGGGTCCTGGAGGTCTAGCCATGGCGAGCACGGCGGGGAACGACGGCACGCTCCTGTAGCAAGGGGAGGACCTCGGGTCCCTAGCAGCAGGAGAATGGGCGGCCATGGCGAGGAGGAGGAGGTCGGGTGAGGGCCTCGAGCTGCTGGCGGCGCGCACGCGGGACCGACGCAGGACGAGCGACGAGGAGGAAGAGGGCCATGGCGGCTCGAGGCGAGGGGGGCCTCCGGGTCCCTGCCGGGAACGGCGACCCGTAGGCGGCAGGGGCTTGGCAGCCAAGGCGGGCACGGCGACGGGAGGCGCGACGACGGCAGGGGACGCTGGGAGGCGGCGAGGCGGGCGCGGCGCACCGGCTGATGGTGGCGGGGGCGGAAGAGGTCGGCAGCACGGGGAGGCGAGATCGGCAGCGCGGCCAGCTGTTGTGGGGCCTTGGGCATCGGGACAGAGGGAGGAAGAAGGGGACGAGGGGCTAGGCCTCCCTGTCGCTAGGGCAGGGGAGGGACCTGCTGGGCCTTGGCCGGCTGGGCCTTGGCAGGCTGGGCTCCTCCTCATCCCCTCTCTTGGTTTTTTTTCTTTTTAAAAACAGAAAACTCACAAGAAAAGGATTTAACCAAAAAAATAAAAGAAATACTTTTTTGACTCCTTTAAAACAAACCCCAACTATAAAATAGATTGGGCATTTTTTTAAAGAATAAAAATGAAACCTTTTTGTAGAATAAAATAAAACCCTTTTATAAATAAAATGAGTCTCTAGTTTTAAAAATAAACAAAAGGAAACCCAAGGGGTTGCCCCCACATTTAATAGAAAGAAATTTTGAAGAGGAGGAACAAATTGTTTTGAACCAAAACATGAACTTTTAAATCTGCCTCAACTAAATGGAAAGAAAGGAGTTTGAAAACATGGTGCCACAGTAGGGGTTAAGAGCTTGATCTTGTTGCACCCACTCATGTTGCAAGGCCCTAAGGCACACACAGACATGCGCTCACACTCAAACAACGAGGTGCAACTAGACACACAAGATAATCACACAGAAGACATGATGCCATGCATGATTCCATGATGCAAACTAAATGGTGATGCAACAAATAAAACTAATCTCACGATGGAAACGGAAATAAAGGGGAATCTTCTGGAACATCGGCATCGGGCTGTCACAACTCTCCTACACTACAAGAGGATCTCGCCCCGAGATCCAAGAATGAAAGGGGCAGAGGATGAGAACGAACAAGAGGAAAAAACTTAGTCACTTCTTTGACAAACGAGTGACACCAACAATCCTTGAAGGTTGCAAAGAGATGAGGAATGATATGAGAAAGAAGCAAGAATTCACGGAAATTTTGGCAACACTTCGGTAGGAAAATGGGACAAAAAATTCGATAAGATGGGAGAATTGGACAATACTCATAACAAACAACTAAATAGAACGAGGGAACACCATGATCTTGATAGAACAACATAATAGACCCAAAAGAGCAACATCACAATGCCTCCGGAACAAGAGAATATGAACTAGCTCAAGCGGAAGAAGAGAATGAAGAAAAGAATGACAACTATCATCATAATAGAATTGAAGAGCCTCCAGACAGAAGAATTGACGTAGTATTTGGAAAACCAACAACGAAAAGAACAAGATAGTAGTGGGCTTAAGAAAATCATGTCAACATTTATGAGGTGACAACCAACCACTAAAAGAAACACGGATAATTGAAAGCAAAGATATCAAAACTTCTTACACCAAGAGGGTACATTGAGCACTTGGATTAATGACAGACAGCATGATAGCAACAATCCATAGGAAAAGCTTTAGGTGAAATCCGAACCAAGATAGCTCAATGAAGAAATCATGGGTTGAAAATATCTCATGATCAAAGAGTTGGTGGGTTTAATTATCTCATTCTTGAAAGAAAACCCTTCGAGGCTCCTACACTAACAAGAATGCTATAATACCACCTCAAAGGATAAAGGAAGAACAAATGCACTGAAATGCAAGGGAAAAATGCTTGAGGTTCTCCAACAAGAATCTTGAAGAACACTTTGAGAATGAATTGACACCTTGATGAACCACCATGAAGGACCACCGTATACCAATGAATGATGCAAAGATATGAAGGTAGAAGGAATAAGATTGAAGCCTTGCAAAGCCTTAGCTGAAGCTTCACGAAGAGATACTTGAGAAAAACTTGGAACTCCGGAAAAGAAAAGATAAGAACACTTGAGAAAAAGGAATTGATGTCGTGAGCCCCTCCGGAAGAAGAATTGAAATCATTTGATGAAACAAGAATAAGAATTATGTTATGCTAACCCTTCATCAAGTTTAATTGATGACAAGCAACGGATTTAGCTTAGCACTTATTCTTCTAGAAATGATTGAGGAGAGATATGAGCACAAACTAGAAGAAATGTTGCAAGAAACACTGGTAAGAATTGAAATAAATGAGGCAACCAAGAATGAATGGAGATACATGAGAATGCAGAGATCATCAGCCACCTGAGAGAAAACTTGAACGAGGCACCGGATAAACGAGAGACGAACGAAGAGACAACAATGGAGAAGAATTGACGATGAAAGCTGAAAGCTGAGAACAAAGAATCTTCTAAAATGATGGCCTTCGGAGGATCGAGAATGAAAACTCAGAAATGCACCGAATAGCAAGAAATGGATTACCCATGAACGAAAACAACTAAGAATACAACACGAAGCTGAAAAGATATCTTCAAGAGAATGGACCAAGATTTGAGAGAAACACTCCTTCGAATTGCAAGCTGAGAATGATGATGAGAACACCACCAAGAATAACTGAGACACTCCGGAATAATGAAGAATGAAAGGTTGAGCCAAATATGAGAATTAAATCTAATAGGTCTTGGAGAAGGGATATGAGTGATGAAATTCATACTTACGTCATAGTTGAAAAGAATTAGAGATCTCCAGAAAAGATTACAAGAGCCACATAAGATCCTGGGAAAAACCTGTGGGTTATGGGCCCACTCAAAGAAACCATAGTTGAAAGGATTTCTAAGCAAGAGATATTGCACCGGTAAAAAGAAAACCTGATGAGGTCAGCACCTGGAAATAATGAAAAGAATTGAAAACACGAAACTCGGAGATATCTTCAGCACTCCGGATAGGAAAGAGATGAATGAATAACAGGATAGGCTGATAAGAATTCCCAACAGAGGAAAGAATTACAAGGATGAATAGGATATAATGAACACGGACAACTAAATTAAATTCACCAGAAAAAGATAACCAGGTTGAAGGAATGATGAACTAGAACTCTTGAGAATCTTCACAATGAATCACCGGGTAAGAGAGAAAAGAACAGACAGCGGAAGCACAATGAAAAGAAAACTCTTGGATGAAAACTGAATCACTGAAGAAAAGGGTGGGAGGGCGGGGGAAAACAAAGACAGCTTAGTACAAATGAGATGAACTCCGGAATAAAAGAGAGAATGATCTTGCAAAATTAGATAAGATTGAATTCAGTTGAAGAGAAACACACTGGTTGAATGGAATTGATACGATGACTCCGATTGAAAATAATTTACAAGAGAATTGATAGCACAACTTGATAGAGAAAAGAATTAGCATTCCCATAAAAATATGAGAACACCTCTTGGAAAGATCTGAAATCACCACTTGACATCGAAGCAACTTGAATTACCATATTCAGCAAAACAAAGGGATGAGGCTTATGAAACAAGCCAAAACAAACTCATGAGAGAGATTTCCGTTCGATATTTTCGTGGACAGGATCGCACGGGCTCGAACCTTACAGTAGACATCAAGTGCAAGGCAGTGCACCCGACATACGAAGCGTCCCCGAGTCGTAGCAAGCTACAAGGACTCTTTAAGACACAACGAGAACCGCTGTAAGTCGACCGTCAACAAACGAATCCACTAGATGTCGAACCCCAACCTAACATCATGCATTTGTTGGAAGATTTTCCTATAAGTGACTACTTGAATTCCCACCTAAGAATTCCCGAAATATCTGGTCATGCAATCTGGTACACGAATAACAAGGAGTAATATCACACAACTCCTATACTAACCCGTCACATGTATCACATCCGTCAACACACAACCAAAATCTCGGACCTTCATCTACAACAGACCCTCGTGATCACAACCATACGAAGTATGGCAGTACTCCCGAACAATCTGCACCAGTACTGGGGACATCGGGGCTATCTCGCCACTACTAGTATTGAAGCAATTACGAACATCCTTCGTTCTGAGATACAAATAAATCTGAATGATAACGATGTGCTCGAGAATCCCCTGGAGCTCAACTCCCCGGAAGAAATCAAGTCACACAGGAGGCACCAAGATAGAACTCCGTCACATCGGCATCATATAGATTCCAAGAATATCCGTGTGATCCTAAAAAACTTGAGTGAGAAGAGGAGTAGAATTGAAATTATTACGTCAAGATTCCTCACCAGAGCATAGAAGAGGAGAAAAACAATCCTACTCTCCGATATATAACTAGACTCAAAGTAGTTTTTCACTAGACTCGACTCGGCCAAGTTCGATCAATCAAGGGGGCTCCTAGGTCGGTACTTGTAACATCCCAAAATTATAAATTTTGGAATGTTAATATAATTATTAGATTCTTTTTTTGTTTGTTTGAGTGATTGAAACTTGAGTGGAATTTGAAACTTTTTTAAAACTTTTGAATGACAGGGAATAAAATGACTTTCCCATTTTCTTTTGAATTCAAATTCATCCATTTAAAATAAGTGAGAGAAGATAACATGACTTCTTCAACTATAAAGAATTTGAATGAATGTGGCATTTGATTTTTTTTTCCTTTGATTTTTGATTTGAATTTTATTTTTGGCACAAGATTTCAACCACAATTTTTTTCCTGACAATATACTAGCCAAGCAAGAAAGAGAGGAGGTAACATGACACCCCCCCAAAAAAAGAAAAGTCACAAGAAAAATAGTGCCAAAATTTTAAAGACAAAATTTGGATTTTATTGAATTTAAAAAAAATTATAAAGTTTTTATTTTGTGAAAAATAAAGTGTTCATGTTGTACAAAATTTTATTCTGAAAATTTTGATATATAATATGCCTATATAAAATATTCTCTTAATTTCGTTTATATTTGTTTTCGCTGTTTATTTTGAAAAAAATAAAAAAAAGACACTATTCACCAGGAAACACTGTTCATCCGAGCTTGCCTATGGGCCGGCCAAAATTTACTTGGCCCATGGGCATTTGGTCCCTCCTTTTCTCCTATTTTCGTACATGTTTAGTCCCACATTGCTTAGCTATTGACTTTTAGACCTTCTTCCCACCTATAAATATAGACCCATAGGAGCATCCAAAAAATTATCTATTTCGGGTTAAATCAATCTTTTGGTTTGACTAGGTTTATTAAATAAAAAAATATTTTTCTTCTCTTCGGCGGGATTTCTGGAAGTCGTCTCCTCATTGGAATTAATTCTTACTCTGCATTCTGAAGGTATTTCTCTTCGTATTTTTTATACTCCCGTAGTTCATTATTTCTAGACTAGTATTCCTACACTAGTATACGGTAGAGTAATTAGATATATTAATTAGTCTTCGTATTTCCACATTAGTACTAGAATTCTTTTAGACGTAGCACTTTTATTCCGTAAAACAGCTTGGCCCTGATTTTTTAAATAGCCATAACTTTTTACTCGTTTATCCGAATTTGATGAAACCAACGCCTAGAGTTTCGTCTTGATCCCACCTATCCTCTGAACCTATCATATCAACTTTTTGAAATTTTAAAATTTCGAAATTTGTTCACACTGATATTCGAACTTCTTTTGATCATATCTTTTTATCCGTCGCTCCGTTTTAGATGAATTCAATTGCGTCGGATTCGTATCAAAGTTATCTTTCCATTTGTATCATTAGTTTTAACTTTTCAACTTATAATTTTGATCAAATCAGATTTATCTATTAGTTCCCAAAAGGATTCACATCGTTCTAAGACGATTCAATGTTATATTGAAGTATTTGTATCTTTTGATCCGCTATTTCAAATCTAGTAATTCTTTTTTCTACACGCTCATATTGATCTCCTATATACAGTAGCATCATTAGTTTCGACCTTTGAACCTTACAAATTTGAGCGATTCAAATTTGTATTCGAACATTCATTTGATCTTATCTTGCAAATCGTACCACCTTTTCAATTGATTTCTTTTACCCCTAAACACTCATGTCATATATTTTTGTATGTAACCATCGTACTTCAGTTCAACTTCTCTTGACCTTTTGAATGCAAATTCAATTCATACTTTAGTTCTCTATAACCTGTGTTTTAGTGCTCCATTTCAAGAAATTCTTTCTACAAATAAATTCGTATGTCTTGTACTATTTGTCAAATAACATTCATGTTGTTGTCCCAATATTTTTTATCATCTCCCATAGTGTATGCAAGTCGAGCTTATATAGCAATAGTTTATCGTCCATTAACTCTTTTGATCTCATTCATGCACCTTCACTTTACAACACACTTAGAACCTTTTTTTTATTAAACCTTAGTATGTTGTTATTTTGCACAAAGACATGTTCTGTTTTTATGTTCTTTTGGTTCTTCCTTTTTGACATGAATGTTTATTGAATGCTATTCGTTTACGATAGATTGCTCGGAGTGTGGCGAGTAGAATTATCAGGATTTTGAGAGCGACTATCTTCATCAAGTAATACCAGGCAAGTCATTTGATCATGTATCACCTATGTTTTATGCATCGTAGTTCTACCATCCTATGCCCAATTGCATGCTGAGTAGGTGACTATCTTCATCAAGTAATAACAGGCAAGTCATTTGATCATGTATCACCTATGTTTTATGCATCGTAGTTCTACCATCCTATGCCCAATTGCATGCTGAGTAGGTACTTGGAAATTATGGTTACATATTGTAGTATCATGTGGTAGGCACCCAACCACCCCGTTACTTGGCCCGGGACGACAAATTTCATATTGCTATTCTTGAGTAGACGGGATTCAGGTTGAGAGTTTATCACGAGTGATGCGAGAATAATTTAATAACCAAGACCGGTTAAGTCAAGACTTTTCAAGACCTCGTGATGCAATGCAACTCTGGGTGAAGGACGGTTGATCGGCTCCCTAGAGAAACCAGTGGATGACCCGGGATGCTGGAGACGGCCATGACATCTTGCAGAAAGCTTCAACCAGGCTCAAAGAGACGGACGGATATTTTCAAGACCCAAGGCTTACCTGCACATCCACAAGTCATTATGGGCTCTGGCTTGGTTGGACAACGCGGCGACTCTGGACAAGCGGTGCCAGCAGATGTAGAAGAACGGTAGGATTGGATGGGCACCGACAGGGATTGAGAGGGACCCGTTGAAAGACCATGTTTTGATCATTCGGTCTTCAAACACCCTGAAGTGCGAGGACATACACGAAGCCGATCAAATCTTGTGGGGAACGTGTGCAAAACTCTGCAGAGTACTCAAACCTAATCGATTAGCCGTGTCCACGGTCATGGACAACTTGAGCCAAAGGAATTGAAGTTATGTGAAATTCTCAACACCATTATATATATTTGATGTGGGTAATATTGTTAACTTGGGTATGAGAACTGGTTGGCGGAACCATCTCATTAACAACCAACAACGTAGTAATATTTTGCTTTTAGCCCCTCTTATTGTAGGAGAAAACTTGCTTTTCGCCAAAAACTTATAGCCCCACCTGCCATATATGCATGTAGAATAGATGATTATTATTTTACCCCCCTCTCTTATGTGACTTGCGAGCATATTCAATATGCTGACCTACACGGCTGCAACGTCTTATGTTGCAGATATTTTCCTCGACGAGTAAGAGTACGATTCAGGGTTACGGTCCGCACTCAACCTGCCGTTGGTGTTATTTCGGACTCCACCCCCTTGACTGTTTCCGCTGAGATATTTAAGGTATATATATCAGTTTTATGCTATTTACATGTGATTGCACATTGATATATACATTGATGTACTGTGTGTGCCAGCATACTGATCCAGGGATGGCACAGATACACGGAGGCTTGACTCGTTTGAGTCGGGTCGCTACAGAAATGGTATCAGAGCACATGTTGACTGTAGGACGTGACCCCTAGAAATAGGAAATTTCTTAGGAAAGGATCTCTCAAAAATTTCTATTTTTCAAGAACACCTTTTACTTCTCATCTCTTCTGATTTCATCAAATGTTCTCTCTCACCTCAAATAGTTAGGCAATGCCCTTTCCCCTTTGACCACGTGAAGGATCAACCGACTCCCACTTCCAAGTAAAGAGGATTTCACCACGCGTTTGAAGAATTGAAGCTACACCAACAGTAGACTCTCAAGACCCGAAGAACTCGAAGACCCTGAAGTGTTCGAATAATCATATGACCATTAGAAGTCCAAACCCCTTTTATGTACCCACGTTAGATACGATGATTTGTGAGCCGTCATTGGTGTGTGTTTTCCGACAGCCACAAATAAAATCTATTCTCAAAAATATTGTTTGTATTGTGTGTATCTCCCTCCCTCTCTTACCCGTCTCATCCCCAAAACCTCAACCCTACCAGATGGAGTATGAAGCTGGACTTGTAGTCTCTGGACCAATGACCCAGCCGAAGGCTGAAATATGGATTCAGAACATGGAGAACCACTTCGGGAACAATTTGATTTCAAGGAAATATGAAGTGGCACACGCTCTCCGGTACTTTACCCAAAGTGCTGCTATCTGGTGGAAAATACACCATGCCATACAAGGATTTAGTGGAGCAGAAACTTGGGACGAATTTAAGAACACTCTGTTAAGATCTCGACTTATTCAGAAGTGCTATGATAATCCGAAGGAGAAGACTTGTGCATGCAAGATCTATGGAGAAATAGGACACACCCAGGAAGAACACAAGGATGGATGCACTCATTGTGAAAAAAATCACCGAGCTGAGGAATGCCCAACTAGTCAGGTGACTTGTTTCTTGTGTGAAGGAACCACCCACTATCCAGCGGCGTGTCACATTTACCCCAAGTATGCCTGAAACACACAGACCTCGGGACTAACAAGGATCAAGTACTATCTTTTTGGAGAAGGAAACTTGTATCAGCAAACGTTTTCTTAGGAGCATACGAAAACCTGACAGTGGTGAAGAATGCGATAGATTTTTTATTCAGCTTGCAGAACCAATGGATTCATACGAACTTTGTTCATGTACAAGAAAAATTCTGCAATGCTTGTGAGGATGTCCGAGTGTTAGAATGCGAGATTCGCTAAACCTTATACAGAGAAATGATTTGGGTGCGGAATGGATTGATCACCATGACGACTTACTCTTATCATTTATCTTGCTATACGGAATGGTAAATCTGAGAGACTTACCCATAGTGAGAGACGACGCTCTTTGAAGCATTTTTTTAAGACTTAGAATGGTATAATGAAAGCCCATGTACATGGCACTTGTTGTCACGCGTAGGAAATTTTTTTACGGTGAGGATGAAGCCAAGACCCATTTCACTAAGGATAACCACAAATGATAGACCACCATGAGAATCGTCGATAAGTTATTTAGAATGATCACAAGACTGTCAGTTATGAAGGCCCAGTAAAGGAAGAAGCTTATATCAACAGAAGAACCCTTGATTTTGATGGAAACATTATGAATATAATGGAAGAGCTTCACCAAAGTAGTTACCATGAAGAATGTGAGGAGTCAGATGCCCAGATCCCAGAGGATTGTTAATAATTTGAGGGACCGGTAACTCTCATTTTAAGTGTGGTAGCACCCCACTTTGGAGGAGATTGGATTTGTTAGAAGACCTCCAAAACCTAAACCTTTTCTTTCTAGCCTCTTCGAATCTCGAGGACGAGATTCATTTGAAGTGTGGTAGTTTGTAACATCCCAAAATTATAAATTTTGGAATGTTAATATAATTATTAGATTCTTTTTTTGTTTGTTTGAGTGATTGAAACTTGAGTGGAATTTGAAACTTTTTCAAAACTTTTGAATGAGAGGGAATAAAATGACTTTCCATTTTCTTTTGAATTCAAATTCATCCATTTAAAATAAGTGAGAGAAGATAACATGACTTCTTCAACTATAAAGAATTTGAATGAATGTGGCATTTGATTTTTTTCCTTTGATTTTTGATTTGAATTTTACTTTTGGCACAAGATTTCAACCACAATTTTTTTCCTGACAATATACTTGCCAAGCAAGAAAGAGAGGAGGTAACATGACACCCCCCAAAAAAAAGAAAAGTCAGAAGAAAAATAGTGCCAAAATTTTAAAGACAAAATTTGGATTTTATTGAATTTTAAAAAAAAAATATAAAATTTTTATTTTGTGAAAAATAAAATGTTCATGTTGTACAAAATTTTATTCTGAAAATTTTGATATATAATATGCCTATATAAAATATTCTCTTGATTTCGTTTATATTTGTTTTCGCTGTTTATTTTGAAAAAAATAAAAAAAAGACACTATTCACCAGGAAACACTATCCATCCGAGCTTGCCTATGGGCCGGCCGAAATTTACTTGGCCCATGGGCATTTGGTCCCTCCTTTTCTCCTCTTTTCGTATATGTTTAGTCCCACATTGCTTAGCTATTGACTTTTAGACCTTCTTCCCACCTATAAATATAGACACATAGGAGCATCCAAAAAATTATCTATTTCGGGTTAAATCAATCTTTTGGTTTGACTAGGTTTATTAACTAAAAAAATATTTTTCTTCTCTTCGGCGGGATTTCAGGAAGTAGTCTCCTCATTGGAATTAATTCTTACTCTGCATTCTGAAGGTATTTCTCTTCGTATTTTTTTATACTCCCGTAGTTCATTATTTCTAGACTAGTATTCCTACACTAGTATACGGTAGAGTAATTAGATATATTAATTAGTCTTCGTATTTCCACATTAGTACTAGAATTCTTTTAGACGTAGCACTTTTATTCCGTAAAACAGCTTGGCCCTGATTTTTCAAATAGTCATAACTTTTTACTCGTTTATCCGAATTAGATGAAACCAACGCCTAGAGTTTCGTCTTGATCCCACCTATCCTGCGAACCTATCATATCAACTTTTTGAAATTTTAAAATTTCGAAATTTGTTCACACTGATATTCAAACTTCTTTTGATCATATCTTTTTATCCGTAGCTCCGTTTTAGATGAATTCAATTGCGTCGGATTCGTATCAAAGTAATCTTTCCGTTTGTATCATTAGTTTTAACTTTTCAACTTATAATTTTGATCAAATCAGATTTATCTATTAGTTCCCAAAAGTGTTCACATCGTTCTAAGCCGATTCAATGTTATATTGAAGTATTTGTATCTTTTGATCCGCTATTTCAAATCTAGTAATTCTTTTTTCTACACGCTCATATTGATCTCATATATCCAGTAGCATCGTTAGTTTCGACCTTTGAACCTTACAAATTTGAGCGATTCAAATTTGTATTCGAACATTCATTTGATCTTATCTTGCAAATCGTACCACCTTTTCAATTGATTCCTTTTACCCCTAAACACTCATGTCATATATTTTTGTACGTAACCATCGTACTTCAGTTCAACTTCTCTTGACCTTTTGAATGCAAATTCAATTCATACTTCAGTTCGCTATAACCTGTGTTTCAGTGCTCCATTTCAAGAAATTCTTTCTACAAATAAATCCGTATGTCTTGTACTATTTGTCAAATAACATTCATGTTGTTCTCCCAATATTTTTGATCATATCCCATAGTGTATGCAAGTCGAGCTTATATAGCAATAGTTCATCGTCCATTAACTCTTTTGATCTTATTCATGCACCTTCACTTTACAACACACTTAGAACCTTTTTTTTATTAAACCTTAGTATGTTGTTATTTTGCACAAAGACATGTTTTGTTCTTATGTTCTTTTGGTTCTTCCTTTTTTACATGAATGTTTATTGAATGCTATTCGTTTACGATAGATTGCTCGGAGTGTGGCGAGTAGAATTATCAGGATTTTGAGAGCGACTATCTTCATCAAGTAATACCAGGCAAGTCATTTGATCATGTATCACCTATATTTTATGCATCGTAGTTCTACCATCCTATGCCCAATTGCATGCTGAGTAGGTACTTGGAAATTATGGTTACATATTGTAGTATCATGTGGTAGGCACCCAACCACCCCGTTACTTGGCCCGGGACGACAAATTTCATATTGCTATGCTTGAGTAGACGGGATTCAGGTTGAGAGTTTATCACGAGTGATGCGAGAATAATTTAATAACCAAGACCGGTTAAGTCAAGACTTTTCAAGACCTCGTGATGCAATGCAACTCTGGGTGAAGGACGGTTGATCGGCTCCCTGGAGAAACCAGTGGATGACCCGGGATGCTGGAGATGGCCATGACATCTTGCGAAAAGCTTCACCCAGGCTCAAAGAGATGGACGGATATTTTCAAGACCCAAGGCTTACCTGCACAGCCACAAGTCATTATGGGCTCTGGCTTGGTTGGACAACGCGGCGACTCTGGACAGGCGGTGCCAGCAGATGTAGAAGAACGGTAGGATTGGATGGGCACCGACAGGGATTGAGAGGGACCCGTTGAAAGACCATGTTTTGATCATCCGGTCTTCAAACACCCTGAAGTGCGAGGACATACACGGAGGCGATCAAATCTTGTGGGGAACGTGTGCAAAACTCTGCAGAGTACTCAAACCTAATCGATTAGCCGTGTCCACGGTCATGGACAACTTGAGCCAAAGGAATTGAAGTTATCTGAAATTCTCAACACCATTATATATATTTGATGTGGGTAATATTGTTAACTTGGGTATGAGAACTGGTTGGCGGAACCATCTCATTAACAACCAACAGCGTAGTAATATTTTGCTTTTAGCCCCTCTTGTTGTAGGAGAAAACTTGCTTTTCGCCAAAAACTTATAGCCCCACCTGCCATATATGTATGTAGAATAGATGATTATTATTTTACCCCCCTCTCTTATGTGACTTGCCAGCATATTCAATATGCTGACCTACACGGCTGCAACGTCTTATGTTGCAGATATTTTCCTCGACGAGTAAGAGTACGATTCAGGGTTACGGTCCGCACTCAACCTGCCGTTGGTGTTATTTGGGACTCCACCCCCTTGATTGTTTCCGCTGAGATATTTAAGGTATATATATCAGTTTTACGCTATTTACATGTGATTGCACTTTGATATATACATTGATGTACTGTGTGTGCCAGCATACTGATCCAGGGATGGCACAGATACACGGAGGCTTGACTCGTTTTGAGTCGGGTCGCTACAGTACTGCTCTGATACCAACTTGTCACGCCCAAGATGGGACCCTATCCTCAATTTGGCACGAGGGCCTCGTCAGGGATAGAAGCGCACCTCGTCGGGTCACAAGAATGGATATCGTTACAAGTACATGTACTAAAAAGAAGAGATATATATAGAATTGGCTTACACTTGCCACAAGCTACATCAGAGACACATCAGTACAATACATCAACATCATGAATAAGAGCAGGGTCCTACTACGGACGGAAATAAACGAGAAAAGAAGAACGACGTCCATCCTTGCTATCCCAGGTTGCCAGCCTGGAACCCATCCTAGATCGATGAAGAAGAAGAAGAAGCAACTCCAAATGAACAATCAACGCGCTCGCGTCGAGTAACCTTTAAACGTACCTGCAACTGGTGTTGTAGTAATCTGTGAGCCACAGGGGACTCAGCAATCTCATTTCCAAAGGTATCAAGACTAGCAAAGTTTAATCGGTGAGGTATGGTTAAGTGGTGAGGTTGCAGCAGCACCTAAGCATATATTTGGTGGCTAAACTTACGAGTACAAGAAATAAGAGGGGGAAATCTACGCATAACGGACGTAACTACTGATGATCAAATGAATGATCCGGAACACCTACCTACGTGAGACATAACCCCACCGTGTCCTCGATCGGAGAAGGAACTCACGAAAGAGACAATCACGGTTACGCACACAGTTGGCATATTTTAATTAAATTAACTTCAAGTTATCTAGAACCAGTGTTAAACAAAGTTTCCATGTTGCCACATAACCGCGAGCACGGCTTTCTGAAAATATTAAACCCTGTAGGGGTGCTCCAACTAGTCCATCACAATTTACCACAAGCCGCATAGAAATCCTCAATCACGAAGCTCGCGACCTTGTCGGATTCCCTACTGGAAAACCTAAACTCTGAGATTACCCAAAGCATCACTAGAATCCCGATGCACAAGATATTCCGTCAAAGGTAAAACTAATCCAGCAAGGCCGCCCGACGTGTCGACGATCCCGATAGGAGCCGGGTATCTCGTTCTCAGTACATGACGGATGGAAAAGCCTACAGGTACCAAACCTCGAGTTGCCCCATGGTGGCCCCGCAGTCTGTCCATTTTGGACCAACACTCATGAGGAGCACTAGCCCGGGGGTTGATTAAATTCCTCGGGTTACTTACTCCCTATGCATTTCATTAGTTGTTAGGCAAAAGTAGTACCAAAGTTGGGCCTTGCGAGACCAGCTTTAATCTAAAACGAATTATCAAGGGGGTCCCCATAACAACTTCGATAGTGTTAGGAGCGCTCAATTATGGAACATAACACCGTTAGCCGAAACTAAGGGGGCAAAGGTGGAACAAAACACCGGGCTAGAAAGGCCGAGCCTTCCACCTTTTACCAAGTATATAGGTGCAGTAAATTTAAATAACATTAATATGGTGATAAGACAAGGATCCCATGTTATCACATGGAAACAACTGCACGTGCAGCTAGCAACGCTAAGACATGGAAAAGCAAGCGGTAACATAGCCAATCAGTGGTTTGCTAGGTTGAACAGTTGAAGGTTTCATGGCATTGTAGAGAGGATGATATTTAACATGTGGTAGTCAACGAGACATAATCTATAGAAGCGATAAAACTAGCATGGCAATGATAGTAATGGTATCTGGGGAAATGGTCATCTTGCCTGAGATCCCGCTTGGAAGAAGAACAACTATGTGAAGTCGGCGAACCAACGTAGACGAACGGGTCCTCACAATCCGACACGCTTGCGGAACTCTATCAAGACGGAGCAAACCGGAAACAAACATCAACACAGATATTCACCACGGCAAAAGAAAGATATGATGCATACCCTAATATGATGCATGATCAGATCAATAATGCACGGGATGGCATGGCAATTCACCTCACACAAACACTACACATTAAGTGAAGCTCGATATACAACAAGTTACATATCGACGAAACTCCACGTTTAATTATTTAGTTCACTCCCGATTATTTACACGGCAATATTAAATTGTTGTTTAACATGGCAAGGGGTGAAGCGGTGATTCTACCTGTCATACTAGACGGTTAACAGGCGGAACATAGAACGGAGCTACGTTACAAGAGACATGCAACACAAGGTATCATGCCATGAATGCGTCATGCATGCAAGTTCATAATAACACGGGCAAGAAGAGAAAGAAGCATGAGTCGCCACAGCGAGCGAAAAGGAACCATGGCGGCAAAACGGAAACGATGCCACGGCAACGTTCCTATCCCGATACTCAACGAGATGTCGGTGCCAACGAACTGGAAGCGTGTGCGGGTATGCTAAATAAAGATGGGGTGATCCCGCTACCGGGTTCCCATGTGTCGAGGGCACGACGAAAAGGAAGACAACGCGCAACGGGCAACATAAGGCGCAAACATACGATACATCTCATACAACTCATGCATTCGGTACACGACACGTTCCATCGGTATACCTTCAAAGCATGCATATCGAAGTGGTTCGGTTCATTGCAGTGTGAACATAGATCGTCGTGGAAGTCGTGGTACACGGTCTCGTCGACGGTAGTCGTACTCTTGGCGTCGGTAGTCGAACATGGTTCCGTAGATATTCGGGGTCGTCGAGGACGTCGTGGTACTCGGCGAACTTGTCGGATCCATGAAGGAGGGGATGGCAGGCGACACAACAGCAACAGCTAGCAGCAATGGCGGAATAGCAACAGCAGCACGCTACACCAACGAGCAACGGCAGCTAGCAACCTACAGCGGCCTAGCAACTATCAACAACTAGCAACGCGGCAGCTAAGCAACCATCAGGCGGCACAGCAGCAAGCAACATAGCAACGGCAACAACATGCAGGCCATCAGCAAGCAGCGCTAGCAGCTAACTAGCACAAGCAACAAAAAACATCTACAGCAAGCATCGGCATCGGCAGCAGCAACTAACCTAGCAGCAAACAACAACTGCAACTAGCAATTGACTGTAGGCTTCAGCTAGCAGCAACGGCAACAGACAGCGACAGGAATCAGCAACAGGCGCAGCAATAGCAAGCTGATTCAGCTAGCAGCAAGCTACAGGCAGCAGGAGCAAATCGGGCAAGCAGCAGCTTCGGCAGGAGGAGGCCGGGGGTCCTGGAGGTCTAGCCATGGCGAGCACGGCGGGGAACGGCGGCACGCTCCTGCAGCAAGAGGAGGACCTCGGGTCCCTAGCAGTAGGCGAACGGGCGGCCATGGAGAGGAGGAGGAGGTCGGGCGAAGGCCTCGAGCTGTTGGCGGTGCGCACGCGGGACCGGCGCAGGACGGGCGACGAGGAGGAAGAGGGTCATGGCGGCTCGAGGCGTGGGGGACCTCCGGGCCCCTGCTGTGAACGGCGACCCGCGGGTGGCAGGGGCTTGGCGGCCTAGGCGGGCGCGGCGACGGGAGGCGCGGCGTCGGCACAGGACGCGGAGAGGCGACGAGGCGGGCGCAGCGCACCGGCTGATGGTGGCGGGGGCGGAAGAGGTCGGCAGCGCAGGGAGGCGAGGTCGGCAGCGCGGCCAGCTGCTGCGGGGCGTGGGGCATCGGGACAGAGGGAGGAATAAGGGGACGAGGGGCTAGGCCTCCCTGTCGCTAGGGCACGGGAGGGACCTGCTGGGCCTTGGCCAGCTAGGCCTTGGTGGGCTCGGCTCCTCCTCATCCCCTCTCTTGGTTTTTTTTCTTTTTAAAAACAGAAAACTCACAAGAAAAGGATATAACAAAAAAAATACTTTTTTGACTCCTTTAAAACAAACCCCAACTATAAAATAGATTGGGCATTTTTTAAAGAATAAAAATGAAACATTTTTGCAGAATAAAATAAAACCCTTTCATAAATAAAATGAGTCTCTAGTTTTAAAAATAAACAAAAGGAAAAAATAAAGGAAACCCAAGGGGTTGCCCCCACATTTAATAGAAAGAAATTTTGAAGAAGAGGAACAAATTGTTTCGAACCAAAACATGAACTTTTAAATCGGCCTCAACTAAATGGAAAGAAAGGAGTTTGAAAACATGGTGCAACAGTAGGGGTTAAGAGCTTGATCTTGTTGCACCCAATCATGTTGCAAGGCCCTAAGGCACATACACACATGCGCTCACACTCAAACAACGAGGTGCAACTAGCCACACAAGACAAGCACACAGAAGACATGATGCCATGCATGATGCCATGATGCAAACTAAATGATGATGCAACAAATAAAACTAATCTCACGATGGAAACGGAAATAAAGGGGAATCTTCTGAAACGTCGGCACCGGGCTGTCACACTTATGAAGGTATGTGCTTTGTGAAAGACCTATGAGGCGTCTCGATCTATCTCTATAGATCTTGATGCCCAATATGTAAGCAGCTTCTCCAAGGTCCTTCATTGAAAACCTCTTATTCAAATAGGCTTTGATGCTTTCCAATAGTTCTATATCATTTCCCATCAACAATATGTCATCCACATATAATATGAGAAATGCTACAGAGCTCCCACTCACTTTCTTGTAAATACAGGCTTCTCCATAAGTCTGTATAAACCCAAACGATTTGATCACCTCATCAAAGCGAATGTTCCAACTCCGAGATGCTTGCACCAGCCCATAGATGGAGCGTTGGAGCTTGCATACTTTGTTAGCACTGCTAGGATTGACAAAACCTTTCGGCTGTATCATATACAATTCTTCTTTAAGAAAGTCATTCAGGAATGTTGTTTTCACATCGATTTGCCAGATTTCATAATCATAGAATGCGTCAATTGCTAACATGATTCGAACCGACTTCGGCATCGCTACGGGTGATAAGGTCTTGTCGTAGTCAATCCCTTGAACTTGTCAATAACCATTAGCAACAAGTCGAGCCTTATAGATGGTCACATTATCATCCGCGTCAGTCTTCTTCTTGAAGATCCATTTATTTTCTATGGCTCGCCGATCATCGGGCAAGTCCACCAAAGTCCATACTTTGTTCTCATACATGGATCCTATCTCTGATTTCATGGCCTCAAACCATTTGTTGGAATCCGGGACTGCCATTGCTTCTTCGTAGTTCGAAGTTCACTGTTGTCTAACAACATAATTTCCATGAGAGTGTTGCGTACCACTCTGGTGCGGAGCGTACCCTTGTCGACCTTCACGGTTCAATAGCAACTTGATCCAAAGTGTCATGATCATCATCATTAACTTCATCTCTAGCCAGTGCAGGCGTCCCAGAAACATTTTCTTGTGCTGCGCTACTCTCCGATTCGAGAGGTGGTACAACTACCTCATCAAGTTCTATTTTCCTCCCACTTACTTCTTTCGAGAGAAACTCTTTCTCTAGAAAGGATCCGTTCTTAGCAACAAAGATCTTGCCTTCAGATCTAAGATAGAAGCTGTACCCAATAGTTTCCTTAAGGTATCCTATGAACATGCATTTTTCCGCTTTGGGTTCGAGATTCTCTGGTTGAAGTTTCTTCACGTAAGCATCACAGCCCCAAACTTTAAGAAACAACAGCTTAGGTTGTTTTGCAAAACCACAATTCATACGGTGTCGTCTCAACGGATTTAGATGATGCCCTATTTAAAGTGAATGCGACAGTTTCCAATGCATATCCCCAAAATGATAGCGGTAAATTGGTAAGAGACATCATAGATCACACCATGTCCAATAAAGTGCAATTACGATGTTCAGACACACCGTTACGCTGCGGTGTGCCAGGCGGCGTGAGTTGTGAAACAATTCCACATTTCCGTAGGTGTGTGCCAAACTCATGACTCAAATATTCTCCTCCACAATCAGATCGTGGAAACTTTATTTTCTTGTTGCGTTGATTCTCCACCTCACTCTGAAATTCCTTGAACTTTTCAAAGGTTTCAGACTTGTGTTTCATTAAGTAGACATACCCATATCTACTTAAATCATCAGTGAGGGTGAGAACATAATGATAACCGCCGCGAGCTTCAACGCTCATTGGACCGCATACATCGGTATATATTATTTCCAATAAGCTAGTTGCTCGCTCCATTGTTCTGGAGAACAGAGTCTTGGTCATCTTTCCCATGAGGCATGGCTCGCATGTGTCAAATGATTCAAAATCAAGTGACTCCAAAGTCCATCTGTATGGAGTTTCTTCATACGCTTTACGCCAATATGACCAAGGCGGCAGTGCCACAAGTATGTGGGACTATCATCATCAACCTTGCATCTTTTAGCACTCACACTATGAATATGTGTACCATCACGATCGAGATTCATTAGGAATAAACCATTAACCAGCGGGACATGACCATAAAACATACCACTCATATAAATAGAGCAACCATTATTCTCAGATTTAAATGAGTAGCCATCTTGCATCAAGCGAGATCCCGATACAATGTTCATGCTTAAAGTTGGCACTAAATAACAATTATTAAGGTTTATAACTAATCCCAAAGGTAGATTTACAGGTAGCATGCCGACGGCAATCACATCAACCTTGGAACCATTCCCGACGCGCATCGTCACCTCGTCCTTAGCCAGCCTACGCTTGTTCCGTAGTTCCTGATTAGAGTTGCAAATGTGAGCAACAACACCGGTATAAAATACCTAGGAGCTACTACGAGCGCTGGTAAGGTACACATCAATAACAAATATATCACATATACCTTTGACGTTGTCGGCCTTCTTGTCCGCTAAGTACTTGGGGCAATTCCGCTTCCAGTGACCGGTTCCCTTGCAGTAGTACCAGTCAGTCTCAGGCTTAGGTACTTTCTTTGACTTCTTCCCGGCAACTTGCTTACCGGGCGCGGCAATAGCTTTGCTGTCTTTCTTGAAGCTTTTCTTACCATTGCCCTTCTTGAAACTGGTGGTCTTATTGACCATAAACACTTGATGCTCTTTCTTGATTTCTACATCCGCAGATTTCAGCATTGAATACAACTCGGGAATAGTCTTTTCCATCCCTAGCATGTTGTAATTCATCACAAAGCCTTTGTAGCTAGGTGGAAGTGACTGGAGGATTCTGTCATTGACCGCATCATCTGGAAGTTTAACTCCCAGCTGAGTCAAGCGGTTGTGCAACCCAGACATTCTGAGTATGTGCTCACTGGCAGAACTATTCTCCTCCATCTTGCAGCTAAAGAACTTGTCGGAGACTTCACATCTCTCGACCCGGGCATGAGCTTGAAAAATGTTTCAACTCCTCGAACATCTCATATGCTCCTCTTGCTCAAAACGCCTTTGGAGCCCGGGTCTAAACTGTAAAGCATGCCGCACTGAACGAGAGAGTAGTCATCACTCCACGACTGCCACACATTTCTGGCGTCCTGGTCTGCCGCGGGAACGGGAGTCACCTAGCGGTGCATCAAGGACATATGCCTTCTTGGAAGCCATGAGGATGAGCTTCAAGTTACGAGCCCAATCCGCATAATTGCTACCATCGTCTTTCAGCTTGGTTTTCTCTAGGAACGCGTTGAAGTTGAATGGGACATTTGCGTTGGCCATTGGATCTACAATATTTGTAAAGACAATTTTAGACTAAGTTCATGATAATTAAGTTCATCTAATCAAATTACTAATGAACTCCCACTTAGATCGACATCCCTCTAGTCATCCAAGTGTTACATGATCCACGTCGACTAGCCCGTGTCTGATCATCACGTGAGACGGACTAGTCATCAATGGTGAGCATCTCCATGCTGATCGTATCAACCATACGACTCATGTTCGACCTTTCGGTCTCCCGTATTCGAGGCCATGTCTGTACATGCTAGGCTCGTCGAGTCAACCTAAGTGTTTTGCGTGTGTAAACTGGCTTACACCCGTTGTATGTGAACGTTAGAATCTATCACACCCGATCATCACGTGGTGATTCGAGAGAACGAACCTTCGCAATGGTGCACACTTAGGGGAATACTTATCTCAAAATTTCTAATGAGGGGTCATCTTATATTTTCTACCATGGTTCTAAGCAATAAGATGTAAAACATGATAAACATCACATGCAATCATATAGTGACATGATATGGCCAATATCATCTTGCTCCTTTGATCACCATCTTCGGGGCACCATGATCATCATCGTCACCGGCATGACACCATGATCTTTATCATCATGATCTCCAACATTGTGTCTCCGTGGAGTCGTCATGCCAACTATTACTTCTACTACTATAGCTAACCGTTAGCGATAAAGTAAAGTAATCAACATGGCGTTGCATCTCATACAATAAATTAAGACAACTCCTATGGCTCCTGTCGGTTGTCATACTCATCGACATGCAATTCGTGAATCCTATTACAAGAACATGATCAATCTCACACATCACATATGTAACATCACATCCTTTTGGCCATATCACATCACATAGCATACCCTGCAAAAACAAGTTAGACATCCACTAATTGTTGTTGCAAGTTTTACGTGGCTGGTTTGGGTTTCTAACAAGAATGTTTCTCACCTACGTGACAGCCACAACGTTGATATGCCAATGCTATTTACCCTTCATAAGGACGCTTTTCATCGAATCTAATTCGACTAAAGTGGAAGAGACAGACACCCACTAGCCACCTTATGCACCAAGTGCATGTCTGTCATTGGAACCAATCTCACATAAGCGTACGTGTAAGGTCGGTCCGGGCTGCTTCATCCCACAATACCACCGAAAAAAGATAGGACTAGTAACGGCAAGCAAGTTGACAAATCAGCGCCCACAAATTTTGTGTTCTACTCGTGCATAGAACCTATGCATAGAACCTTGGCTCTCATACCACTGTTGGGGATCATAGTAATTTCAAAAAATATCCTACGCCATACAAGGATCTATCTATGGAGAAACCAGCAACAAGAGAGGTTGTAGAGCATCTTCATACCTTTGAAGATCGCTAAGCGGAAGTGTTACTATGAACGCGGTTGATGGTGTCATACTCGCAGCGATTCAGATCGCAGTGGATTCTGATCTATGTGTCGAACTATGGCACCTCCGCGTTCAACACACGTGCATCCCAGTGATGTCTCCAACACCTTGAACCAGCAAAGAGGAAGGAGTGGTTGAGGGAGAGAGCTCCGGCAGCACCACGGTGTGGTGGCGGTGGAGCTACGTGGTTCTCCGGCAAAGCTTCCCTAAGCTGTGCAGAGGACGAGGAGAGAGAGGGGTAGGGCTGCGCCAAGAGAGAGAGTTTTCATGTCTCAAATCATCCCCAACACCTTGGGTATTTATAGGAGGGGGGAGAAAGGGTGCGCACCCCTAGGGTTCCCTCCCTAGGGGTGGCGACAGCCCTAGATGGCTAGGGAGGGCGGCGCCCAGGGCAGGGAAAGGAGGGCGGCACCCTAGGTGGGCATTGGGACCCTCATGCGCCTAGGGTTTGCCCCCTCCACCTCTCCTTGCGCCTTGGGCTGAGAGGGGAGGGCGCACCAGCCCACTTTGGGCTGGTCCCCTTCCACATTTTGGCCCATGAAGCCTCTTGGGGCTGGTGGCCCCTCCCGGTGGACCCCCGAAACCCTTCCAGTGGTCCCGGTACGTTACCGGTGAAGCCCGAAACACTTCCGGTGACAAAAATCTCACTTCCTATTTACAAATGTTCACCTCCGGACCATTCCGGAGCTCCTCGTGACGTCCAGGATCTCATCCGGGACTCCGAATAACCTTCGGTAACCACGTACACTATTTCCCTATAACCATGCATCATCGAACCTTAAGTGTGTAGACCCTACGGGTTCGGGAGACATGCAGACATGACCGAGACATCTCTCCGACCAATAACCAACAGCGGGGTCTGGATATCCATGTTGGTTCCCACATGTTCCACGATGATCTCATCGTATGAACCACGATGTCAAGGATTCAATCAATCCCGTATGCAATTCCCTTTGTCTATCGGTATGATACTTGCCCCGGATTCGATCGTCGGTATCCCTATACCTTGTTCAATCTCATTACCCGACTAGTCTTTTTACTCATTCTGTAACACATCATTACGTGGCTAACCCCGTAGTCACATTGAGATCAATATGATGATGGATTACCGAGTGGGCCTAGAGATACCTCTCCGCCACACGGAGTGACAAATCCCGGTCTCGATTCGTACAACTCAACAGACACTTTCGGAGATACCCATAGTGCACCTTTATGATCACCCAGTTACGTTGTGACGTTTGACACACCCAAAGCACTCCTACGGTATCCGGGAGTTGCACAATCTCACAGTCTAAGGAAATGATACCTGACATTAGAAAAGCTTTAGCAGACGAACAACAAGATCTAGTGCTATGCTTAGGATTGGGTCTTGTCCATCACATCCTTCCCCAATGATGTGATCCTTTGACATCCAATGTCCATGATCAAGAAAACATGATCATCTATTGATCAACGAGCTAGCCAACTAGATGCTCACTAGGGACACATTGTGATCTATATATTCACACATGTATTACGGTTTCTGGTTAATACAATTATAGCATGAATAATGGACAAGTATCATGAACTGGAAATATAATAATAACAACTTTATTATTGCCTCTAGGGCATATTTCCAACACCATGGACATGCTGATCACACTGGACGCAAAGCGCCCAACGGAGTTGGCGAAGGGTTCCACCCGGAGCGTGGCTCCGGCCGGCGCCATGGACGGGTCCCATCGTGGGTGCCAACTGTCATGGTTTTATCAAGGCAAATGACATGGGGTGGCTTATCGTGATTGGTTGGGGTCGAAAGGACGCCATCGGGATCCGGAACCGGGATCGAGGAGAAGCGGTTCGAGACACACGATGTACCCAGGTTCAGGGCCCTCAGTGGGAGGTAACACCCCTGGTCCTGCTAGTCTGGTTGAGGAACCGATCCGGCTACACGGTTGCTTCTTGAGCTGTATGACGGAGGATGAAGAAGGAGCTAGATTGCTCTCTCTACCTCTCCTCTGTGTGTGTGTTGCGGGGTGGAACTGGCCGAGCCCCTGCATGGGGTGGCTCCAGGGGGGTTTATAGGTCAATCCCCTGGCTTTCAATATACATATATGGTGCCTGGGGGACCCGACTGGCAGCCTCTTAGCCGGCTGGGGGTCTTGTAAACTGTAGGTACCACTGGCTGGGAGGCCTCGTCGCGCCATGGTACGGGCTACGCAGTACAGCATCATCTTGGGGCGGTTAGCGGCGGTCAGCAGTGCTGCCAACCGCACTGTAGCCATGTGGGAATAGGTAATGGAGTGGATGGAGGCATGCCACCACTGTGCTGCCTCGCCTAGTCGTAGTCGGTTGCGGTCAGCGGTACGGATACCTCCTTTGTAGCCGGGTGTATGCTAACCAGCGGTACTTGGGTTGATGTATCCATGTCTCGCTGATGCATTCCTGTTGCGCCTGTCAGGGTGATGTGACGAGGGCTGACCCCTAGCAGGTCGCTTGCGAGACGGATGGCAGGCGGCTCCGCCCCGAGCCGACACGTGTTGTGTAGCCGGCCTGCAGCAGCCGCCCTATAGAAGGAGGCGTCCGTTCTGTATTGTTTCGAAGAAAAGGGGTAAGTGGCCCGAATGAGCCTACCCCAGGGTTATCCCCCCGTCACTTTTTTCCAATTAATTTTGGTTCCTACTTCTAAATCCTAATTTTCTAATTAACTATTGGTAGGGATCGTTACTTTGTTAGACTGATAGAGATTGGATTACCTCCTCGATTAAAGATCATAATGTAGCAGTTATATCGCGCATGATCTCCAAATTAATATATGGTCCCCAAAACTAGGTGAGTTAGATGGTTCGTCTAATTGCCAAACATTCATGCATGATCTCCAATTAATATATGGTACCGTATAACTTCAATTTTATTTTGTTCATCTTCTTTATCTTGTGTTTCAGTAATACGGATTTAAGTCATCATAAGAAAATATCATGTGCCCATATGCGGAAAAGAAAAGCACAAGAACAAAATTTAGTTAATAAATCTTATATAGGTAGTATGTACATATTTGTTAGAAAAGAAGCACCACAAGTGTCATCTGGTAATCAATCTGTTGATCCTTGTACCCTTGCACTTTCAATTGTTCCTTAGAATGATTCTAGAGATGGTCATACACAAACAGATAATATGGAGGTAGAGGAAGATAATATTGGTGTTAAGTTCACCTCGGGAGGATGTTGATGATTCTTTACGGTGTGATACATTTGATCCAAAAAACTGGGATTCTCTTGATTCTAAGCAGATTGATATCTTAGCACAAAAGGGTCCAAAAAGAGATAAATCAATTAAGAAAGGTCCCAAAGATAGATGTCGTAAAAGGTTTACTGCAGTATTCCATACTAGATTCTTATCAAATAGCGAGTATTGTGATAGAGGCTGGCTTCTCTATTCTAAACATTATAATTGCTTGTTAGTTATTTTTTTGTGAGATAGGGCTCTAGTTTTTAGTTTTGCACGGAGCCCCGGATTTAGCCGGCTCGATCGTGACTGCATATCGAATATGTGTTGGTCTGCTTCAAGTGGCTTTAGTCGACCATCTTGGAGATTGACCAAGAGGTCACCCCTCCCAAGGAATTATCCAAGGATGCACGAGCCATCATTGACCGAGTGAAGGCAGTTCCCAGCCAAGTGCAGTCTTGGAATAAATCATCAGCTCGAGCTGGAGCCGACATCGCCCTCTTGCTGGCCCATACCCATTTCAAGGGAGTGGACGAACACAGGCTGAAGAACCTCAAGGTCGTCAACAGGAAGAACGCCAAGTTTGAGGACTTCATGGAGATGTTTATGGAGACTGTCGCTTGGATCGCTGACGGGATCGACATCGACACCTTCGTGGAAGTTGTTGATCCTTCGTCCTCCGAGTGATGCTCGTAAAAAGATATTAAGTTTAATTTGCCTCGGTATGCCGAGTGGTTGGTGTAAACTTTAAACTTCGAGTGAGCCTTGGGCTCCCGCTATCCGTACTTTCGTTTTGAACCAAAATGCGATTTCATTTGCTATGTTTTCATTCGAATTTGAGTCTTCGAACTAATGATGGCTCTCTCCATCTTCATGCCCGAGTGGGGGTTACACCCACATTCGGAGCCGTCATTACTTAGGCGAAAGCAGATTCGCAGCTAAGCCCCCGAGCATGGAGGTCGTCCTCACTCAAGGCAGGTTTTACCTTAAGCGAAGGCAGGTTCACAACCAAGGAATGAATGTTTTGTTCATCTTGACGTCTGAGTGAGGGTCATGCCCTCATTCGGAACCATTTTTACTTAGGCGAAAGAAAGTTCGCAGCTAAGCCCCCGAGCATGGAGGTCGTCCTCATTTGGGGCAGACTTTACCTTAGGCGAAGGCAGGTTCACAACCAAGGAACAATTGTTCTGTTCATCTTGGCGTCCGAGTGAGGGTCATGCCCTCATTCGGAACCATTTTTACTTAGGAGAAAGCATGTTCATAGCTAAGCCCCCAAGCGTGGAGGTCATCCTCACTCGGGGCAGGTTTTACCTTAGGCGAAGGCAGGTTCGTGCCCAAGGAACGATTGTTCTGTTCATCTTCGTGTCCGAGTGGGAGTCATGACTTCATTCGGAATCATTTTTACTTAGGCGAAAGCAGGTTCGGAGCTAAGCCCCCGAGCGTGGAGGTCGTCCTCACTCGAGGCAGGTTTTACCTTAGGCGAAGGCAGGTTCGCAACCAAGAAGTGAAGATAGTTCTTGCGAACTTAATGATGGTCATGTCCATCTTGGTGGTCGAATGAGGGTCATGCCCTCATTTGGATCCATTTTTATTTAGGCGAAAGCAGGTTCGCAGCTAAGCCCCCTAGCGTGGAGGTCGTCCTCACTCGGGGCAGGTTTTACCTTAGGCGAAAGCAGGTTCGCTGTTAAGACTTTTCACCCATTGTGGGCAGTAAGAAGGTATGTTTCACCGGGGTGAGAAATTAGACAAAAAGATGAAGGAAAAAACACTTTATTCGTAAAATTATTTAGATTCATTACAAGAACGAAGATATATGTTCTATGTATAGAACTTGCGGTGCAGATCCGCGTTCTAGGTTCTGGGTTCCTCCGCCTCATTCTGGAAGTTGTAAAGCCGATACGCTCCATTGTGCAGGACTTTCGAGATTGCATAGGGACCTTGCCATGGAGGTGCCAGCTTGTGGAGCTTTTGCTGGTCCAGTCAGAGGACCAGGTCGCCCTCCTGGAAGGCTCGCCCTCTCACTGGTTTATTATGGTAGCGCCTCAGTTCTTGTTGATACAGCGTGGACGAATGTGGACTAACTCGTGGAGAACTTTTCTTGTATAATTTGTGTCCCAAAACTTCGAAAGCTTTAGACTGGCAAACGATTCCGCGGGCTTCCTCTTCTTCTTCTGGGAGTTCTTGCCAGAGAAAGTAAGCCAGATAAGGTTGATTCCTTTCGGGAGTGATTACCAACATCTCGTGGACTAGGTCGATCACAGCTGGGACATCAATCTCAGTCGGATTTGTAGGACCGGCTGTCTATGGGGACTCTTGTGTGAAAGGATCGCCATTAACTGAAGGGGCATGCAAGTGTTCAAGGAACACACCCTTTGGAATGGCTCGCCGATTGGAACCGATCTTGGCCAAGTTGTTCGCTGCCTGGTTCTTGGTTCGAGGCACATGGTGCAGCTCCAAACCTTCGAAATTCTTCCCTAGCTTCCTGAACACATTGCATTAAATAGTCATGGACGGACTTCGAATGTCCCACTCCTTCATCACCTAATTGACGATGAGGTCTGAGTCACCCTAGACCATCAAGCGTCGGATACCGAGTGAGATGGCCATACGGAGCCCGTATAGGAGGGCTTCATACTCGGCCTCATTGTTAGATGAAGCAAAATGGATCTGGAGCATGTAGCTCAGTCGGTCTCCCCTGGGGGAGATGAGAACTACTCCAGCCCCTGAGCCATGAATCATCTTGGATCCATTGAAGAACATAGTCCATTGCTCGGGGACACTCGTAGCCGGATTCTTTTGTTCTATCCATTTGGCCAGGAAGTCTACCAAGGCCTGAGACTTAATCGTTTTTTGGCTTCAAACTTGACCTCCAACAGGAGGAGCTCAATTGCCCGTTTGGCCACTCGGCCACTGGCGTCTCTATTGTGCAAGATTTCTAACAAGGGAGCATCACTGATAATTGTGATCGAGTGATCTTGGAAGTAACGAACCATCTTCTTCACAGTCAGGTAGATACCATAGACCAGCTTTTAGTAATGTGGATACCTTTGTTTGGAGGGTGTGAAAACTTGTGAGATGTAATAGATGGGCCTTTCAACCATGTATGCTTTGCCTGCTTCCTCACACTCTACGGTGAGAATGGTGCTAACCACTTGGCTAGTGGTTGCAATGTACAAGAGTAAGAGCTCCCAGTTGCCTGGAGTAGCTAACAGCGGCTGGGTGGAAAGCAAAGCCTTGAGCTAATCGAATGCAATTTGCGCTTCATTGGTCCACTCGAACCTGTCATATTTTTCATCACTCGATAAAGAGGCAATGCCTTCTCGTTGAGTCTTGAGATGAAACGGCTCAGGGCCGTGAGAGAACATGTAAGCCTCTCCACATCATGTATGCGCTCTGGTCGTCTCATTAGGATTATAGAACCAATCTTGTCTGGGTTGGCATCGATGCCTCTCTCGAAAACAAGGAAACCGAGTAATTTGCTGGCTGGCACACCGAAGGTACACTTGGCCGGGTTGAGTTTGATCTCATAGCATTGCAGGTACGCGAAGGTTTCGACGAGGTCAGTCGGGCGGTTGGAATCTTTTCTGGACTTGAGCACGATGTCATCCATATAAGCCTCCACATTCCGATTGATTTGTTCTAGCAAGCACTTCTGGATCATACGTTGGAAAGTAACCCCGGCATTTTTGGGACCGAATGGCATAGTGATGTAGCAAAAACACCCGAATGGGGTGATGAAGGCCGGAGTACCCATCCAAGAACGACACGCGTTCACATCCGACAGTAGAGTCTACAATCTAATCTATGCAAGGGAAGGGAAATGGTCGTTCGGGCAGGCCCAATTGAGGTGCTTGAATTCAATACACATTCGGAGTGAATTGTTCTTCTTGGGCACCATGACTACATTCGCGAGCCACTCGGAGTGGTAAACCTTGCGTATGAACTCAGCAGCTAGGAGTCAAGTGATCTCCTCGCCTATCGCCTTGCATTTTTCCATGGAAGAACAATGCAAGTATTCCTTGACGGGCTTGACCTTGGAGTCCACTCGGAGGCGGTGCTCAGCTAGTTCCCTAGGAACACCCAGCATGTCAAATGGCTTCCATACAAAGATGTCCCAGTTCTCATGGAGGAACTGGATGAGCTCGTCTTCCTATTTATCAGCGAGTGAGGTGGAGATGTTCGTCGCAGAGGTGCTCACGTCGTTGGGATGAACGTGCACCTGTTTGGTCTCACCGGACGATCGAAAGGCACACTCAGTATCCGGCCTCTTCGACCTAAGCTAATCAGCGGTATCCACCGTCTTCTTGTATCCTTCAAGCTCGACTGCAAGGACTTGCTCATTGGCAATTTTGGAGCCTTGCTGAAGGCACTCCTCAGCGATCTTCCGATTGTCGGTCACCGTAATCACGCCTCTTGGTCCTGGCATCTTGATTTTAAGAACACATAACATGGTCGGGCCATGAAACATGCATAGGCGGGCCTAACCAGGATGGCGTGATAAGCACTTCAGAAGTCTACCACCTCGAAGGTCAGTCACTCCTTCCTATAATTTTTTTGCCGCCAAATACGATGTTTAGGGCTATTTGGCCAAATGACTCAGCCTTCTTCCAGTGAATGACCCCATGGAAATGCAAGTTGCTCTTGCTCAGTTGGGGCAACAGGATGTCCATGTCCGTGACTGTGTCGGTGTAGATGATGTTGAGGCCGCTGCCGTCATTCATGAGGTCCCTACGCATTCTGACCCCATTGACAGCCGGATCGGCAACTAGCGTGTGCCACCCAGGGGTGGCAATATGGGCTGGATGGTCGAACTGATCTAATGTGATGGGCGCCTTCACCCAATGGACATGCTTTGTGACAGCCGAAACTGCCATGTTTTACCTCCCAATTGATGACCTTCAATCCTCTCTTGCTCTCGATGTCGGCGAAGATCATGAGGACCTTCTCGACATTCGGATACCCAGAGGCATCCTCTCCATGTTCGTAGTTGTCCTTTTCCCCAGAGGGTTCCCCGCACATCTCTTGCCGGCGCACGCGATAACCTCGAGGAGAGTGCTTGGGATAGATGGGATTCCCATCATTGTCCGTCTTGGTGTGGATCTGGCATGGCCGGTCCAAGAGGTCACTCTCGGTCTCGGTTTTCTTATTAGCCACCCAATCCTTCTTTTTCTTTTGCTTGGATTTATTTTGGCCTTGCCCTGGGACAGCAACAACTCCGGCCTTGCCTGATGCGTTGGCCTTCCGCTTCTGCTTCTTTCCTGTGTTACCCCTCGATTGAGGGGCATCACAAGCTCGGCCCTTGGCGCTATGGAGGCAGTCTTCTTCTTCGTTGTTTGCATACTGATTGGCGATTTGTATGGTGCTATGATATGTCTCCAACGAAATCATAATTTTTGATTGTTCCATGCTATTATATTATCTATTTTGGATGTTTTATATGCATTTATATGTTGTTTTATATTATTTTTGGGACAAACCTATTAATCCAGAGCATGGTGCCAGTTTCTGTTTTTTCCACGTTTTTGAGTATTGCAGATAAGGAATATTAAACGGACTCCAAACGGAATAAAATCTCTGGAAAGATTTTTTTTTCTTGGACCACAAGACATGCAACAGGCTTGGAGTAGGGGGTAAGGAAGTTGTCGGAAGGCCACAAACCTACAGGGCGCGCCCTGGGGGGTGGCCGCGCCCCCTAGCTTGTGGTCCCCCTGCAGGTCTCCTTACCTTAATTCTTGGCCTATAAATTCCCAAATATTCATGTATCGCCAGAAAGAGCCACAAAATACTTCTATGCCGCCGGGAGCATCTGTTCCTAAGAGATCCAATCTGGGAGCCTTTTCCGGTAATCTGTCGGAGAGGGAATTGATCACGGAGGGCATCTACATCAACTCCATTGCCCCTCCGATGATGTGTGAGTAGTTCACCATAGACCTACGGGTCCATAGCTAGTAGCTAGATGGATTCTTCTCTCTCTTTGATCTTCAATACCATGTTCTTCATGATCTTCATGGAGATCTATCCGATGTAATACTCTTTTGTGGTGTGTTTGTCGAGATCCGATGAATTGTGAGTTTATGTTTTAGATTATCCATGAATATTATTTGAGTCTTTTCTGAATTCTTATATGCATGATTTCATATCTTTGCAAGTCTCTTCGAACTATTTGTTTGGTTTGGCCAACTAGATTGGTAATTCTGGCAATGGGAGAAGTGTTTAGTTTTGGGTTCAATCTTTTGGTGTCCTCACCCAGTGACATAGTAGGGGTAGCGAGGCATGTATTGTATTTTTGCCATCAAGGATAAAAAGGTGGGGTTTTCATCATATTGCTTGAGTTTATCCCTCTACATCATGTCATCTTACTTAATGCGCTACTCTGTTCTTCATGAACTTAATACTCTAGATGCAGGCAGGAGTTGGTCGATGTGTGGAGTAATGGTAGTAGATGCAGAATCGTTTCGGTCTACTTGACACGGACATGATGCCTATATGCATAATCATTGCCTTGGGTATCTTCATAATTATTCTCTTTTCTATCAATTGCTCGATAGTAATTTGTTCACCCACCGTATTATTTTCCTTTATGAGAGAAGCCTCTAGTGAAACCTATGACCCCTGGGTCTATTTTCCATATTATATTTTCAGATCTATAAGCCAAAAATACTATGCTGCAATTTATTTACTTTTGTTTTACTTTCAGATCTATCATTATTTTATACCTATCTCTATTAGATCTCATCCTTGCAAATAACTTTGAAGGGATTGACAACCCCTTTATAGCGTTGGGTGCAAGTGTTTGATTATTTGTGTAGGTACTACTATTGGAGCCTTGCTTGTTCCTCCTACTGGATTGATACCTTGGTTCTCAACAAACTGAGGGAAATACTTATCTACTTCGCTGCATCACCCTTTCATCTTCAAGGGAAAACCAACGCAAGCTCAAGAGGTAGCACGCTACTGAGGGACAGGTCTCCCGCTCGTCCAAAGTTGAGTATGAGCTCCCTGTATCGAGTGTGTGCCTTGAAGGCGCACACGGCCTGATGCTCAGTGATGTTATGCACGATGTTGTGCAGCGTGGTCCATCGCTGGATGCACTCGCAGAGAGTTTCTTTGCTCTTCTGGATGCAATGTTGCAACTCTGTCAAACCACCTGGATGCTTGTAAGCGCCTTCAAATGTTTTGATGAACACTTTGGTCAGGTCTCCCCAGCTGTGGATACTACTGGAGGGCAGCTAATTGAGCCATGCCCTTGCTGACCCCTCCAACATGAGGAGTAAGTGCTTCATCGCGACGAAGTCGACGCCGCCGCCTATCTAGAAGGCCACTCGGTAATCTTCAAGCCAAGTTTTTGTCTTGGACTCGCCATTGAATTTGTCGATCCCCATGGCCAACCAGTAGTTGAGATTTCTGCTTCGCGAATGTGTCTCTCAAAACACTCGAGACCGAAGACACCTCGGCCCGCCGGCGATCAGTCAACCACATTTTGTGTGATAATCGACCTCGCGTTGAACGGGGGAGCACGATAACCGTCGTCTCCGTAACCCCTATGTCGATTGGGGCTTTTCCTGCGGTCGTGAGGTCGATGTCCAAATGAACCACTCTTGGAGGAGGTGTCCTACTAAGAACCCGATCATCATGCCTACGATCCCCGTACAGGCCTCTCAGAAGAGGAGGATATCTCCAGTGTCTTCCGGGTGCGTGAGAGTTGTGAGCCGACTTCACTATGTCCGCCCGAACGGACTTGCTGTGGATGCAATACTGCAATTGGGACACCGCACAATTCTGTTGTAGGGCGGTCTTCAACACAGTCTGGATTTGCCGAATGCCCTCCCCGACTACGGAATCACTCGGCTGAATGGAATCAGCAATCCGAGTGTCTGTAGCCATGTTCTGCAAAGGTGTTCGCATCACCTCAATGTTGCGTTGGCGGTCGTTCAGAAACAACTCTCGGCGGTTGCGACTGGAGTTGGGCTGGTCCCTCGCAGCTCTGGCATCTAGCAAGCGTTGAAGCCGCTCGAGTCGTTCGCACTTAGTCAAAGTGGCTTGGCACGCGTTCTCCACGGCTATCTCCTCTGGGGTGTTCCTAGTGATGGGGGTATGCAGAGCTTGCTCATTCCTCCGACTGAGTTCCTCTCGCTGCTGCTCATTGAGCGTCTGGAGAACGTAGAGGCCGGAGTCGGCATGGCGACGATCACCTCCATCTTGTCCGTGGGAATTTCCCACAAAACCAAGGGCTCCTCCCGTGACTGTGTCAGCCATCAGGACCTCCGCAGTGTCTCCGCTGCTCTTGCAGTCAGACTCGTCGAGCGAGTCGTCGTGTGATGAAGGGAAAAGGCTAACGGTGGGCTCATCTGAGTCGAGCATGGCCACTTGCCCTGATGTGGCTTGAAGAGCCACCGCATGCTTGATCGAATGCTGCAGCCATGAGCGCCCGGAGCACTTGCGACAAATCGCAGCACGACGTGGGTGTGCGGAATGGTACGGCATCACGGTTGTCGAATTAGGACCCCATGCGCCACCACGCTGAAGTGTGAAGCACCTCGAGTGGGCAGAGCTTCGGTGTCCAACGGCGTGTCCTACGGCCACACTGAGTCGTCGGCGGTGAAGCTCAGGGAAACGAAGAGGATCTCGCCGCCGAGCGTCATCATGATGAAGAAAAGGATGGAAACTCCAATTGTGCTGGAATTCGCTAGACGCGCAGCCCCAAGGTGGGCGCCAACTTTTGTGAGAACGAACGTGACAATAGTACCAGGGGTACAAACGGAGGGCGGAGGCTAGCTACAGCGCAGTGGTCACGCTCGGATGTACGAGTTCAGGCCCCACTCGGAAGTGGTAAAGACCCTACATCTCGAGCCCGGAGGCTTGGTGTTTGTTTATGGGGGTGTGAGTATACACAATGCTCAACCCTTGTCACGGAACTCAAGGCAGGCTTATATAGAGTGCGCTTGGGTCCGTTGAGCGTCATAACAAAGGCGGGTTAATGCTAATAACTACGGAAGTTACTAGTAACAACAGCACTAACTCCGACATTACTCGTAACGCCGGTTTTTACTCTACTTTATGTGGTAGTTAAGTCTCTTGACGTTGCAGTCTCTTCCTCGTATGTGTCTTGCTTTAGACCGAGTGTTGGAGCATGTCCGACTGACCGAAGATAGACCGAGTGACCCAGTTTTTTCAAGTGAGAATCTTTTCGTTCGAGTGAGATCAAGACTGCACTGATAGCCTTGAGGACTCTGATGACTTTGTTGGGCCCTAGGTGGCCCTGTAATGCAAGTCCATGGCCCTATCCCTAATGGACAACCCCATCACTTGCCGAACATCGGTATCGCAAAAGAAATATGAACTCCACATTCATGTCATCTTAGAGATGTCACATAAGATAGCGGGTTGGATGGAAAAGAGAAACATAAAAAGGTGGCTTGCCTTCGAAAAAAGCAAATGGGGCCCATCCTCCATGGAGGACTTAAAAAAAATATTTCCTTATCACAAAAAAATATCATTTTTTTTGTACATACACAAATACATATATAACACGTTGAGGAAAAATTTCATAACAATATACTTTCATACCCCGCGTATACAAAAAAAACAAATACATAAATGAAAAAGGGCCCCTTTTTTGTTGTTGTTGGGATGGGATTTTGTTCTTTTTGTGCAGCTTGCAAACAAATTTTACAAATCCATTGTGAATATGTATAAGTTTTCATAGATTTTTTTGGGATTTTTTTAACTTAGAAATATCATTTTTGAAACTTTTGAAATAAAGTCATCCAATGCCCCATCCTCCAAAACTTCACTCTTGGCTTGCCTTCACTTAACTAAGAGATGTTCTCTTAGGTTTAAAGATAAAACATTTGTTTTCTTTGTAGGAGGTGTCTTCTTTTGTACACTCATTTTCTAGTTTTAGTCTTAATCATTCAATAATTTCATAATCTCGTACCATCAAATGATACACATGAGACTAATTAAGATATAGTCCCTCCCTTCACTAATATAAGATGTTCTAATTTTAAATTGAATGTGTATAAACATGTTTTAATGTATTTGTTCACTCATTTAATCCATATTAAAATATTTCAAACATCTTATATTTTTGAACGGACGGAGTAATATAGTGTACAACATATTTAATTGTCAACTGGAATACAAAAGAAAATGATGCTTTATCAAGTTATGTGACGTGGATAAGGACAATGAATGGGACATGGAGTATCTGCTCGGGAGCTCGAATGGTCCTTGATGAACAGTAAAATCAACCAACTAAAATAAAAAATTTAAAAAAAATCTGATCTTTTTGTTCTTTTGACAAATGTTTTGTGCCCTTGTAAAAACTTTATCTTGAAAGGACATCTGTGGAAGTTGTTGCAAAAATAACAAAATTGATGTTCTGAAAATGTTATTTTTGTAAGCATTTTGGGGTTTGTTTTTTCCATGACACGAATATCATTTCATGATGAAATTTGTGAAGCATACAAAACATTTGTCAAAGTTTGACAACAAAAAAATTGTTTTTTTAATTATTATTATTTTACTTTTTTTAACAAAGTACAATCAAAGTCGGTTACATACACAAGCATATGCTCACCGCTATGAACGCACGTACTCACATCCTATTCCTATGAACACTTTTAAGAGACTGGACCAACACATTATCTTCAGATTAACTAAGTCACCACAGACGCCTTTGTAGTTGACGGAAATGTCTTCTTCCACTCAACTCACATCGCCGAGGCCTGAAATAAATCTAGAAAAACACAAACACCAATGTCAAATCTAAGATTTAAATTCTAGTGAGCAGAGGATAACACGGTCCTCCTAACCATCCAGAATACATCATGAAGATGTGTAAAAATCTCTCAGGTTTACATCAAAAACCGTTGGAAGTGCACTTCAATTTGCTTCGACTGTTTTCTTTTTATTATTATAGATGGAAGACTGATATATATAGTAATAAATAACCGTACGAAAGCATAAGCAAGACTACTTGACCTTTCGACCCAAAAGGAATCAAGGACTGTATCACACATTCACACCACATTCATTTGATCCGACCCCCAGAATATTTCAAGGCTCGCTCCACAACTCAGCTTTGCTAGAAATGCTTGCCCGGTTCCTACAGCAACAACTAAGCATCCTCGTGATTGTCCTCCATCTCATCATCAGCAGCAGCCACTATCTGCACCATACCATCAGCACCAATGAGCTCCATTTGTTGTACCAGCTGCTGTAGACCCTCCGCTGGTATCCCTTGGAATCTCAGGAACGCGTCAAACAGTGATGTATTATCGAGTTCCATCCTGTGGTCAGGAGTGTGCTGCTGATTAAAGCGGCCTGGGAGTTTCGAAGTGCTGTCATAGCATTCCCCGCAAAGGTCGAATCCAATTGCCTCTGTGCAATCTTTGCATTTGTATCGCTGGCCTCTTATCGGATAGACCTGCAAAACATTCATCAGTTTCATTTTACTGAACAGAGAGTTTTTATTTTGTACATGTAACAAGATATTAGAAGGTTTAAGAGACCACAGAGGTTGCTAATGTCGGTTACTGAACAGTGAGCACATAAATTTAAAAATTGGAATGAAAACAATCCTAATGTTGCAACCAAATTTCTAGTTATTCGTCAACCCGCACTTGAATTAAGAACTACTCCCTCCTACCCATATTAATTGTCGCAGCTTTAGTGCAACTGTGTACTAAAGCTGAGACAATTAATATGGATCGGGGGGAGTACCTTTCACATTAGAGCAATATCTTCAAATAAAAGGTAAAACTGTGTTTATGGAGTGTTAAGCCAATGTTATAAAACAGATTGGAGCACAAACTTATTAATGGAATGGGAAAATTCATTAAGAAGACTAATTGGCTATAGGTCCTAACACTAAAATAGAAGTAAATCAAAAATTGGTTACCGCATGTAGCATATTACATGCAGAATATTTTTTGTGATAAAAGAAAACAATTGTCAGCTCTGAAAGGAAGTATGGTGATCTTGCAGAAACAACTGGAATCTCAACTCTGAACCACACTCTTTCTAGGAACTAGAAGGGCTGCCTGAACATGCGTTCTATTTGTTGGGTAACTGGATGGAAGATTTACGCAATAACACCAAGAGGACAACAAAATGAAGATGCAAATTCAGCAAATCATTTCAAATTTCTTAAGTTCAAGAAACCATTTTATCTACCAATAGTGGCTCCATTGGTACGGTTTATCCACTGAATGTATGCCAGCTTGACTAATTACCAACAGGCTTATGGACTTTCTAATTTGTGCAGCTTCAACATACCCCGCATGAGTCACATCCAACTCCAATGTGAACATTTGATAAGTCTAGAGTCTTCTGTACAAAAGTTCCCTTCTTGCATGAAGTACCTGAACCACACAAAACACAGGAATCATGTACGAAAAAATGGATCAGGCATGTGCTTCATTTTATAACAGAATTTACAAAGATGTGAAGTTGCACTTCATGAAGGTTAAGTAATTCTGTGACTAAAGGATCAGAAGAAAACCCAAAACTACACGTATACATTGTACCCTACAAATTTCAGAAGAACTAAAAGAAATAATTAGATCCCATATACAAATATGCTAGATTGTTGAAACAAAACAGTAGCAGAGGCTTACTCGCACCCCTGTGGTGTCGAACCCCTGTACCTGTTGCTGTTTCAAGTTGTGTAGGCAATTTCTACCACAAAGTGCGGTCTCTAATCGGATATAAATTCAGCTGCATGTTTCAAATATAATGATACACATAAATAATGGGAGAATATCTGGTGCTCCCATCCATCAAATACTTCCATGCTCTCACATTTGAGAACTCAATTTAAATGTTTCAAAGAATCCCCTTTTTTTTGTTAATGTTCAGATGATATGTGTCTACAATCCTAAAATGTTCGGACCCAAAATCGAATTACACATCACAAAACAAAAAAGAAAAATCAAAGTGTGAATAGCGTAGTTTTTGCTTTTATCTTTTTGTGACACTATTATGCTGGATTTGTCTTCTTAGTTTCACCATGTGCATTTCAAATTTAGATCTGGATTTTTTAAGGGTTGTAGACACAGGTCTCATTAACATTCACAATAAAAAAATCAGAATTATTTGAAACATTTAAATTGAGTTTTTAAAATGTGGGAGCATGTAATGAATGGTAGCACTGGATATTCACCTATAGAATAACATGTACAAGTATAACCATTACCAACTGTAATGGCTCTTGACATACCAGTAACCACAACATGCCTCTCAGCATGCACAAAATTAACAACATGGACTAGTGCCGGAAATCCTTCCTAAATGAATATTTTGAAGACTAAATCAACAATACATGGAAGTAGATCATTTTATGAAGTGTCGATAACACAAACTAGATACTGCCCCAATTTTTATTTTCAATGGGGAGTTTCCGACACATTATACTAGTCTATTTCATATTAACACAACACTATGTTAAGGCTAATGTTTGTTTATCAGTTAGGTGACAACATAGCAGCTGAAGGTAAAATAAGGCACTGCTAAAACCAGTGCAAGTACCCAACAAACAAACAAAATAATAGCAGACGAAAACCATCAATATGGATAACTCTGGAAACAAATCAACTTAAAACGGTGCATTCACAAGTAGCTAACAGAGTAAGTCAAACACCAATTTTACGATTAGCATAATGAACTTGATGCACAGTATTATGTTGTTAAGGTAGAGAGCTATATATTATATATTCTCAATATGTGAGTCCGAGCTACACACAAAAAAGGCTTACTTGAAGATGATCCTTCAGGATTGCATTGGATATTCTCAAGCTGAAGTTTCTTCCGTCTTGATTCATATTCTGCTGGAAAATATTCTTCCAGAAAGTGCTCAAGATCTAAACAAACATTAGGAAAATCTCCAGGGTGAAGACCTCCACAGACTTGACATTTCAATGCTTCATCACCCACGGAAGGTAGACAAGATATGCAATACACTTTTCACAAAACCAAAGATAAATCAGTTTCTAAATAAGAAGAAAAGGGAACTACAAATATTGAGCAACCCCTCTTATTCTAAATTTAGAGCTTACCATGACCACAGTTAAGAACAGCAGGTTGATACAGCAGCTCCTTGCAGATGGGACAAGACACATCGTCTAACTTTATTTTCATTGAATCCTCGTTAATAGTATTGTCATCAACTGAGACTTCTCCTAGAGATCCAGTTTTGCTATCTTCAAATTTGTTGTCCCAATCTTTTCCATTTTCTTGAAAAAGTGCAAAGGTTTATGCATACAGAACTATACTGGGGAAGATATCATTGCAATTTGCAATTACATAAAAAGAATTCTTACCACCATTATTGTTCTTGGAGTTTAAGAACTCGATGATTTGTGGAGAAAAAGTATCCACGCTCCTCTCTTGCTCTGAAATGTGACCCAATTAGAACATATTAATATTACATAATTCATAACAAGCAAATTACAAGGAATACTAATTAACAAAAAAAGGGAAACAAGCGTTTGGCAGAAAGTAATTTAATTTACAATTGAAACCTGATGGTAGAAGAAATCATAGTCAAAAAAGGCGTGCCTAAGCGAGCGCTTAAGTGAGCCTAGGCTCTAGGCGATAGCAAAACACCTAGCACATAACTGCGCTTAATCTGTGCGTAAGTGCGCATAAGCATGCGCTTTGGTCAGAAAAGCGCAAGGCGGTGGCAAAACGCACAATCAACGTCTAGCGCCTTTTTGAACTAGAAATAGGTTCAAACTTAAAAATCAATAGACAACTAAATGGCAGGAAATGTATATTTCAAGGGCTGCTCTGATACCTGCCAAGAACTATATAGCTCATGCTGCATATCATACGATCATTAATACCTCTACACAATCAATACCCATGAGACTTAAACCCTACAGTGATGTTTCTCGCCTCTCCTTCAATATGTCCCGGTGATTTTGCTCAAATCCAAGAAATCTCCATCTCTCGAAACCAGCAACCTCTTTTGCATGAACGCTCACGTTGCCGATTAGGCACAAGTGCAGGCATAGTGAGGGAGAATCCAAAACTAAGCCAACAGCTCAAACATATTCACCTAATACCTCCACCAAGTTCCCATCCTATCTTGACCGGTCAATTTGGGTATGATGGATTTGCAAACAACTTGTGGAGTGTATTCTAGTTTGGTAGAACTGGTGGTATTCTTGCATTCTGGATGTCATTTCCCACACAAATTTGGAAGAAAATAACTTCACATTGAAACAATTCCCAGCATGATTTTTTAAATCATAACTAGTTCTCTAAGAACATCAAATCTACACGATAGACCATACTTCGTACCAAAAACACAATAAGGAAGAAACATATTTCAGGTATGACAAATGGGTTCCATGCTTTGGGCAATGAGCACTCACCTAGTACTTCCTTTTCCCTTTTTTTGTATTCCACAGGTTCAAGCTTTAAAAGCAAGTGATGGAGGAGTTGACAGATACTTGGAAAATGAGTATACGGTTGCCTGCATATTGCACAATGGGATTCCCTGGCGAAATGCATAGCTTTATGGACGCACCAGAAACATGACATATGACCACATGCTGCACCAATGAACGCCAAATGAGATTCAAAAATATACTACAATGGTTTTGGATCATCATAAACAGCAAAACCTTACCAATAACAACTGGTTTATAGAGAAGCTCCCTGCAACACATATTGAACAAACATATGAGATCGTTAGTATATTTGCGCAGAATCTAAGTCAATCCAATGCTCGTCAAGGAGGGGAAAAAAGGTAAGTAACCTGGTAATGTTTTTTCAGGCGTGTAATTAAAACTTTAAAAGTAAAGTGGCATGACATCATGTTGTTTCACCATCACCATCAGGCATCTACCATAATAAGAGTTATAAATCAATTTATTCATGTTTTTCAATGTCCCACGAGGTGTCGAATTAAATCAGTTAAGTCTCACATAGTCCCGTGGCCACACAAATGTGAGTACTAGATTAGAGATAGTGACGAGTTACTGGCACCGAATATCGAGGAGCACGAGTACTGTACGGCCCAATTCGCATCGGATCAAAACGAGGGCCAAATAATAATCTACAGTAGTACGCAGCAAGCGTATCCACGACCCGCGCGGGAGATTATTTGGCCATGGCCACACCAACGGAGAGGAGGAGAAAGGTGGCGTGTAAACTCACAGGCATACGCAGCACTGGAAGCGCGGGTCCTCCAGATCGTCGAAGCCAGCTCCTCCGGCGGCGGCCTCCTCCTTCTTCTCCGTGGGGTGGCTGGAGCTGCTCTCGCCGGAGGCCATCCTCCTCGACGGCAGCGGAACGAGGATGGGGATTCGGCAGGTGGCCGGGATGAGCAGCCTGATGGAGATGCGAATGCGATGACTCTGCGAGTGCCGAGTTCCGAGTGCGCGAGAAAAAGGGCCGGGGATGAAGGGGCCGAGAGCCGCACCCCGCGGTTTGGGCCTTGGGGAAGAAGTGACCAAAGAGGCCATTCACGTCCGTGTCCGGTTCGTTCGGGTGACATTTTCTCGTGCCTCCACTCCACCACAAAACTACTTAGAGCAACTTTAACCGACCGATCCAAACGGACGACGACTTTGTCCGTTTTTTGTTCGTTTGGGTCGGCCGAGCGGACATCAATGTCCGCTTCAGCATTTGGATCGGCGGATGTGTTTAACATTGGTCGGACCCATTTTTACCAGCGTGTGAAAAAAATTGCTAAAATAATAAACAAAGTCATAATTCTTTACCTAATAATAAAGAGGCTACCTTTTCTGTCGGAAAACCCGTCGTGGCTTTTTACAAAAACACCCCTGCAATTTTATGTATTCAACCCGCGGTCCCTATCGCCTCGCCTCGCCTTGCCCGCCTTTGCATCACCCAGATCCGCCTCCCCTCTGCATCGCCGCGCTTCGACGCCATTCAACCACTGCGTGCTGCTGCGGTGCCCGTCCGTGTCCTTCGAGGACGGGGCGTGCTGCTGGACGGCGTCAACGAGCGCCTGCTCACACAGGATCGCCACTATGTCAACCTCAGCCGGGGCAGCATCCCCGCCGCGCCCGCCGGGCAGGGCACGGACGAGGTGTCCTACCAGCGGCTCTGCATCCCCCTGGACGATGGTGGGGTGATCACGCTTGATTGGCCCGCTAACCTGTATCTGGACAAGGAGCATGGCCTTGATTCCACGGTGCTCATCGTGCCCGGCACCCCCGAGGGGAGCATGGACAGGGGCATCGAGATGTCCGTGCTTGACACTCTCAAGAATGGCTACTTCCCCATTGTCATGAATCCCAGAGGGTGCGGCGGATCACCGCTTACTACGCCAAGGTGAAGTTATTCACTATAGCTCTTTCACAGCCTGCGATTCCGCACATTTATGTAAACTACTGTAGCAGTTAATCATCAGAAATAGTTGTGCATGCCAAATTTTCAGGCTATTATTTCGCGGTGGTAGAAACAGTGATTAATAGTGAACTATATCTGAAAATGGCTATATTATCTTTTTTTGGATCATATATTTTTGAGTGACCACTTAAAAAAAGTGCATAGTTTAAGTACTAAATTGACTAAGATATTCCAACAGGAAGTAGTACATGTTTGATTTAGAATTTTGTTCCTTCCTTCTGAGACAAGCGCTAAATTGCCAAAAAAATCAGTTTATGAAAGCAAAATTAGATCAGTAAGTGCAGCTTCAAAGCTATAGGAAGTACTCTGTATTTCATAATTGCAACGTGATATTGTCAAGTAAAGTTTAACCAGTGAAGTGAAACATAGTTTTACCGTACTAGCTGCTTACATGTTATTTTATCGAGCCATTAGCAACCATTTGTGATCTAAGAATTCTTGTAATCCGGGAACACCAGGGACCTCTATAGTGATTGCTATGTTGTCGACTTAATTGTTAATTCACCCCCTCTATATAGAGGAACATCACTGCAATACTGTACTTTGTTGATGGTTATTCACAAGTCTTGATGCGTTGCAGTGATGGATATATTGCCTAAAATCTTAGGTCTTCGAAACAAACTTCTTCTGTAGGTTATTTACAATGGCTGGCAGTGATGATATATGTACAACGATCCGCTTTATAAACAGCAAAAGGCCATGGACAACAATAATGGGTGTTGGGTGGGGGTATGGTGGAGAAGGGTTAGAGAGGCTCGCGGAAGGCCAACGACTCCTGCCCCGCCCCGCCAAACCTCCTGCCACGGAAGGCCAACAAGGTTGGGGCGTCGGAACCAGAGTTCAGGGTGGCGCCATGGTTGCTCGGTGGGCATCGGAACGAGAGTTTGGGGGTGGCGTCATGGTTGCTTGGTGAGCTCCTGCAAGGGAACATGGCGGGGTGAGATTTAAAGTGAGATGGGGTGAGATTTAAAGTGAGATGGGAGACAAGCGGGAAAGGGAGCGGCGGCAGAGACTCTGCTGCTCACCTGCGAGTGGGAGGTGGTTGGGGACACGACCTTAGGTGAGCTGCTTCTGCTTTCGACTGCGATCACTGGTCCGCCAAGTCCGACGGACGAAGGATTAGGTGAGGGCGGGTTATGGACACTTCGAGGCGGCCGATGGAGGTGTTGGCCTTGTTGGAAGGCCGGAGGAGGCGACCGGTGGCGGCTCGTCATGGTTGCAGTGCACAGGAGCGGAGGCAGGTGTTCGGTGACCAGTCGTGTGGATGTAGATGAGATCCAGTTGTGATGAACAAATAACAACAGACCGTGCTGCTCCTTTCCTCTATCTGAATTATTTGCGGATGGGATCCGACCGTGATAAACAAACAACAGCAGGTCGTGTTGCTCTTTTATCTATCGGAATTTTTGGCAATTCAGATCCATCAAGGATGAGATGGACGAGGTCGTGCTGCTCTTTGGCCCCATAAGCTCGTCTGACCATCTCATGATTTATGGATGTGTGATCCTTTGGTGGTTACTTGATGTTGATTGAATACTTCTCCTAAGCCTTACCTGTAGTTGTTTGCGAGCCTACTCCTTGGTTTGGGTAAGCTACAGACCTGCGACGTATCATTTACCTTTGGTTAGTCATTTGTTTTTGTTCTGCAGAGATTCGCAACTTTTTTGTTGCTTAATGATGTTTGCAGATCCAGAGTAAATATGTGAGCTCAGGCAAAACATTTGTGAGCCTACTTTATTTGTTTGTTCAGATAGCTTAGATTCGCATAAGTCTCCCTACCGCTCGAAGTGCCACCCATCGCAAATGCATCAAATTATATCATTTGTAATGCTTTTTCCTAATGGGGCCAAATTATCTGGTCACTGCAACTTCATGACAGGTAAATTAGTCCTCTAGAAGTGTGATACTTGAATTTATCTATTCATTTTCAGTCAACCTTCAACACTGAATTAAATCTTTTTAAGATTTATAATGCTTTATTTGTTGATAACCTATAGCATAACTTCTTATTTTTGCTTGATTGCCAGATTTTATGAACTTTCCCTTGGTATAAAAAAGAAAATCATTTTATTAGCTTTTGGAATGTTACACTTTGATTTAATTACTTTGCTAAATGTATGCACTAACAGAACTTCGGTATCTCGTGTCAGGTAACTAGGACTCGATTGGTGGTACATTTGCTCACTAGGTTCATGGCTACTCATCTTCCCATTTCAACGCACGGGCACATGTCCTAGTAAACATTAAAACCGGACACGAAGGCCGGCGAGAGTCCATGCGTCGTCGTTACATTAATTAAACATTAAAAAACTACGCCCTAGGCGTCGTCGCGTCATCGTCGGGGCCAGTGAGGTCGACCATCGTAGGCGCAGGGCCGGCCCAGGGAAACGTCGTGTTCTAGAGCGCAACGGCATGCTCCTTCGTCGTCTATCCTGCCGGCGCGGGTTGTGCTGGTGGCGGTGGCAGTGCAGCAGCACGGAGGCGTACCTCCTCCTCCGCCTCCCGGCGTTCGTCCCCCGCGTCCTTCTCCAGCTGCATCAGCCGAAGGCCTTATTCGCGCTCCGCCTGCAGGTGCGTCTCCTTCCAGCCCTCAAGGTACCGCTGCTCCTGCTGCAGTGTCACGCCCACCCAGATGGCCGGCGTGCTGACCCACTCACGGACGACGCCGGTCCACTGGTAGACATGCGACCACAAAGTGGGCTCAGTTGGCACCACGCAGTCGCCGGCAGCCGACAACGCCATGGCCTCCGCAAGTTGCTGCTGGTACGCCGCCTCCTTGGCGGCCTCCTGGGCGGCCCTGCGCCGTTCTTCCTCCTCGCTGTCGCGGAGGACAGCTGCCAACGCCGCTGATAACCCACAAGTATAGGGGATCGCAACAGTTTTCGAGGGTAGAGTATTCAACCCAAATTTGTTGATTCGACACAAGGGGAAACCAAAGAATATTCTCAAGTATTAGCAGTTGAGTTGTCAATTCAACCACACCTGAAAGACTTATTATCTGCAGAAAAGTATCAGTAGCAAGGTAGTATGATAGCAACAGTAGCAACGGTAACCAGTAGCAGCAAAGTGACAGCAGTAGCGACAGGGTAACAGTAGCAGCAGCAACAGCAATAGCGACAGAGTAACAGTAGCAGAAGTGAGAGTAGTAGCGGCAAAGTAACGTAGCAAGGACCAGTAGGAAAAACTCATAGGCATTGTGTGACAGCCCGATGCCGACGTTCCAGAAGATTCCCCCTTTATTTCCGTTTCCGTCGTGTGATTAGTTTTATTTGCTGCATCATCATTTAGTTTGCATCGTCGCATCATGCATGGCATCTTGCATCGTCTGTCACGTGTGGTGTTTGAGCGTGTGTGCTTCGAGTGCTCACCGAGTCTTAGTGTGATAGGAACTCCCCCTCTCTCCTCTTTTATTGGTTTTTGTGGTTTTGCTAAAGTTCAGTTTTAAACCCCGTCAAAAGGTTCGTCCATCTTCTTTTAAATAAAAGGTCCTTTTATTAAATGTGGAGGCAACCCCTTGGGTTTTCTTTATTTTCTCCTCTTGTTTTATTTTAAAAACGAGAGACCCATTTTATTTATAAAAAAGGGGTTTTATTCTTAGTCTCTTGTTAAAAGGGTTTTAATTTTAATTCTTCAAAAGGTTTTATTTTTATTCGTTTTTAAAAGATGCCGAAGCTATTTTAATAGTTGGGTATAATGTTCAAAAGAACCAAAAACATTTTTTTTATTTTTGTTAAAGGTTTTTCTTTGTTTAAGTTGTTCTGTTTTTAAAAGAAAAAAAACAAATGGGGAGAGAGGAGTAGCCTGCCCAGGCCCAGCCGACAAGGCCGAGGCAGCTCTCCCCAACCATAGAGCGCAACCCCCTCGAGCCCCTCGTCCCTCCCGTGCGCCTCCTTCCTCCCGAACCACTGCGTCTCGTCCTCCCATCGCGTCGTCGTTCCTTCCCCTCGCCCTCGGTGCCCTGCCGCGCTCAGCCCCTCCTGCCGCCGCCTCCTCCTCCCCGCGTGCTGCTCCGCCGCCACGCCGTCCTCTGCACCCGCGTAGTCGCCGCCTCCACGCGTCTTCCGCGCGCCGCCCTCGACCCAGGTGCCCGAGCCTTCCCCCGCCAGTGCCCTGCCGCGCCGCCGGCCGGCCGCCATCTCCTGCGCCTCTAGCGCCCCGCCATGGCCTTGCCGCGGCCTCCCTTCGTCCCTCGCCCCGACCTCCCTCGGCCTCGCCTGCAGCAGCCCCCGCCGGCCGCCGTCCTGCCGTCGTCGCCCTGGTCGAGGCCCTCCGCCGGCGTTCCCCGCCTCGGCGGCTGCTTCCCCCTGCCGAGCCAACCTCGATGTGCCTATTACTGCTGGTTCTTGCTGTTGTCGTGGCTGTTTTTGCCTTTGCTGCTGCCGGTTCGCTGCAGGTTGCTTTTGCTGTTGCGTTTGCTGCCGCTAGATAGATGATGTTAGGTTAGGTTGCTGCTGCTAGCTTGTGTGATGCTGCCCTGTTGTTGTTGATTGGCTGTCGAGTTGCTGTGCCGTGCTGTTGCTGTTAGTTGCTGGCCGATGATGTGCTTGTTACTGCCAGCTAGCTTGCTTGTGCTTAGTTGCTGTTGCTAGATGCTTAGTTGTTGTTTGCTGCTGCTTTGCATTGTTGCTAGTAGGTGCTCTGCTGCCTAGTGCGTTGTTGGCCGATGCTTAATTGATAGTTGTTTTTGCTGTTAGATGCTAGGTTGCTAACTGTTGTGCCGAGTGTTGCTGCTAGTGCTAGATGTCGTAGCTTGCTGTTAGTTGCTGTCGCCGGTGTTGTTGTGGTGTTGCTGGTTTCCGTCGCCGAAGTTCGCAAGCACCATCCCCGCCTGTCGTGAGTCATCGACAAATTCGACGAGTACCATGACGTCCTCGACGACTCCCGACCATCTTTGGAAAACGAGTTCGATTACCGTCGCCGAAGACCCGGGAACCGACGACAAGAGTTCGACTACCGTCGACGAGACCGGAGTACCCCGACTTCCACGACGTCCGCTACCAACTGATCCGCTCCGATATGCACGCGTAGAAGGTATACCGTTGGAACGTGTCATGTCCGTGTGCATGTGTTGTATGAGATGTATGTATGTATGCGCCATGTGTTTGCCCGTGCACGTTGTCTTCCTCTTTTGTCGTGCCCTCGACACATGGGAACCCGGTAGCGGGATCACCCCATCTTATTTAGCGTTCCCACACGCGCTCCCTATTCTTTGGCACCGATATCTCGATGAGTTATCGGTATAGGAACGTTGTCGTGGCATCTTTTCCATTTTGCCGCCATGGTTCCCTCTCGCTCGCCGTGGCGACATATGCTTCTTTCTCTTCTTGCCCGTGTTGTTGAAACTTGCATGCATGACACATTCATGGCATATAGTCTTGTGTTGCATGCTTCTTGTGTCGTAGCTCCGATCTCTTCTCCGCGTGTTAACCATCTAGGATGCCATGTAGAATCACCGCTTCACCCCTTGCCATATTAAACAACATTAAATGTTGCCGTGTAAATAACCGGGAGTGAACTAAACAATTAAACATGGAGTTTCGTCGATATGCAACTCGTTGCATATCGAGCTTCACTTAATGTGTAGTGTTGTGTGAGGTGAATTGCCATGCCATCCCTTGCATCATTGATCTGTTCATGCATCATAGTAGGTTGTGCATCATGTTGTGCATCGTGTGGTGAATATTTGTGTTGATGTTTGTTTCTGGTTTGCTCCGTCTCGATAGAGTTCCGCAAGCGTGTCCGAATGTGAGGACCCGTTCGACTACGTTGGTTCGCCGACTTCACGGAGTTGTTCTTCTTCCAAGCGGGATCTCAGGCAAGATGACCATTTCCCGAGATACCATTACTATCATTGCCATGCTAGTTTATCGCTTCTATCGTTTATGTCTCATTGCCTACCACTTGTTAAATATCAGCCTCTCAACAATGCCATGATAACCTTCAACCTGTTCGACCTAGCAAACCACTGATTGGCTATGTTACTGCTTGCTTAACCATGTTGTTGGCATTGCTAGTTGCAGGTGCAGTTGCTTCCATGTGTCAACATGGGTTCCTTGTCATATCACCATATTAATTGTTATTTAATTTAATGCACCTATATACTTGGTAAAAGGTGGAAGGATCGGCCTTTCTAGCCTGGTGTTTTGTTCCACCTTTGCCTCCTTAGTTTTCGGCCACCGGTGTTATGTTCCATAAATGAGCGCTCCTAACACGATCGGGGGTGTTATGGGGACCCCCTTGATAATTCGTTTTGGATTGAAGCTGGTCTGGCAAGGCCCAACTTTGGTACTACATTTGCCTAACAACTAATGAACTGCATAGGGAGTAATTAACCCGAGGAATTTAATCAAAACCCGGGCCAGTGCTTCTCATGAGTGTTGGTCCAAAACACAGCAGCTTATTAACGCTACCCGGGGCAACTCGACGTTTGGCGTGGTAACCATCGCTCATCCGTCGTGTCCTGAGAACGAGGTACGCGACTCCTATCGGGATCATCGACACGTCGGGCGGCCTTGCTGGATTAGTTTTACCTTTGACGAAATATCTTGTGCATCGGGATTCCGGTGATGCTTTGGTTATTCTCAGAGTTGAGGTTTTCCACTAGGGAATCCGACGAGATCGCGAGCTTCGTGATGGAGGATTTCTATGCGGCTTGTGGTAATTTGTGATGGACTAGTTGGAGCACCCCTGCAGGGTTAAATCTTTTCGGAAAGCCATGCCCGCGGTTATGTGGCAACGAGGAAATTTGTTTAACACTGGTTCCAGATAACTTGAAGTTAACTTAATTAAAACTTGCCAACTCTGTGCGTAACCGTGACTGTCTCTTTCGTGAGTTCCTTCTCCGATCGAGGACACAGTGGGGTTATGTCTGACGTAGGTAGGTGTTCAGGATCATTCATTTGATCAACAGTAGTTCACGCCCGTTATGCGTAGATCTTCCCCCTCTTTATTCTTGTACTCGTAAGTTAGCCACCAAATATATGCTTAGCCGCTGCTGCAACCTCACCACTTAACCTTACCTCACCTAATAAGCTTTGCTAGTCTTGATACCTTTGGAAGTGAGATTGCTGAGTCCCCTGTGGCTCACAGATTACTACAACACCAGTTGTAGGTACAGGTAAAGGTTACTTGACGCGAGCGCGTTGATTGCTAATTTGGAGTTGCTTCTTCTTCTTCTTCTTCATCGATCTAGGATGGGTTCCAGGCCGGCAGCCTGGGATAGCAAGGATGGACGCCATTCTTATTTTCTCATTTGTTTTCGTCTGTAGTCGGACCCTCCTCTTACTCTCGATGATTATGTAATGTATTGATGTGACTCTGATGTAGCATGTGGCGAGTGTAAGCCAATTCTATATATATATCTCTTCTTTTCAGTACATGTACTTGTAACGATATCCATTCTTGCGACACGACGAGATGCGCATCTATCCCTGACGAGGCCTTCGTGCCAAATTGAGGATAGGGTCGCATCTTGGGCGTGACAAGTTGGTATCACAGCAGTACCGACCTAGGAGCCCCCTTGATTGATCGAACTTGGCCGAGTCGAGTCTAGTGATAAACTGCTTTGAGTCTAGTGATATATCGGAGAGTAGGATTCTTTTTTCTCCTCTTCTATGCTCTGATGAGGAATCTTGATGTAATAATTTACTCTACTCCTCTTCTCACTCAAAAACAATTTAGGATCACGCGGATATTCTTGGGATCTATATGATGCCGATGTGACGGAGTTCTGTCTTGGTGCCTCCTGTGTGACTTGATTTTCTTCCGGGGAGTTAAGCTCCAGGGGATTCTTGAGCACATCGTTATCATTCAGGTTTCTTAGTATCTCAGAACGAAGGATGTTCGTAATTGCTTCAATACTAGTAGTGGCGAGATAACCCCGATGTACCCAGTACTGGTGCAGATTGTTCTGGAGTACTGCCATACTTTGTATCGTTGTGATTACGAGGGTCTGTTGTAGATGAAGGTCCGAGATTCTGGTTGTGTATTGACGAATGTGATACAGGTGACGGGTTAGTATAGGAGTTGTGTGATATTACTCCTTGTATCCGTGTACCAGATTGCATGACCAGAAATTTCGGGAATTCTTAGGTGGGAATTCAAGTAGTTGCTTATAGGACAATCTTCCAACAAATGCATGATGTTAGGTTGGGGTTCGACATCTAGTGGATTCGTTTGTTGACGGTCGACTTACAGCGGTTCTCGTTGTGTCTTAAAGAGTCCTTGTAGCTTGCTACGACTCGGGGACGCTTCGTATGTCGGGTGCACTGCCTTGCACTTGATGGCTACTGTAAAATCGAGCCCGTGCGATCCTGTCCACGAAAATATCGGATGAAATCTCTCTCATGAGTTTGTTCTGGCTTGTTTCATAAGCCTCGTCCCTTTGTTTTGCTGATTATGGTAATTCAAGTTGCTTCGATGTCAAGTGGTGATTTCAGATCTTTTCTAAGAGGTGTTCTCTTATTTTTATGAGAGTATTAATTCTTTTGCTCTATCAATTATCATGTCAATTCCTTTTCAACCGTAGTCATCGTATCAATTCCATTCAACCGGTGTGTTTCTCTCCAAGTTGATTCAATCCTCTCTAATTTTGCAGGTCATTCTCTCAATTCTTTCCGGAGTTATCTCATCTGTCTCAAGTTGTCTTTGTTTTTCCCCGCCCTCCCACCCTTTTTCTTCAATGACTTAATTTTCATCCAAGAGTTTTCTTTTCATTGTGCTTCCGCTGTTTGTTCTTTTCTCTCTTACACGGCGATTCATTGTGTAGATTTTCAGGAGTTCAAGTACATCATTCCTTCAACCTGGTTATCTTTTTCCAGTGAATTTAATTCAGTTGTCCGTGTTCATTATATCCTATTCTTCCTTGTAATTCTTTCCTATGTTGGGAATTCTTGCCAACCTATGTTGTTATCATTTCTCTCTATTCTATCCGGAGCGTTGAAGTTATCTCAGTAGTTTCGTTTTTTCAATTCTTTTAATTATTTCGAGGTGCTAACCTCATCTAGTTCTCTTCATACCGGTGCAACATCTCTCTTCTAAGCAATCTTTTCTAACGGTGGTTCTTTTGAGTGGGCCCATAACCCACAGGTTCTTTCCCAGGATCTTTCCTGGCTCTTTTAATCTTTTCCGGAGATCTCTAATTATTTCAACTATGACGTAAGTATGATTTTCATCAGTCATATTCCTTCTTCAAGTTCTATTTGAATTAGTTCACATATTTGGCTCAACCTTTCATTCTTCTTTATTCCGGAGTGTCTCAGTAATTCTGGGTGTTGTTCCCGTCATCATTCTCAGTTTGCAATCCGAAGGAGTGTTTCTCTCAAATCTTAGTTCATTCTCTTGCAGATTCATCATTTCAGCTTGGTGGCATTATCTTGAATTGTTCCAATCGTGAGTATCCCTTTCGTGCTATCCGGTGCTTTTCTGAGTTGTTTTCATTCTCGATCCTCCGAAGGCCATCATGATAGAAGATTCTTCGTTCTCAGCTTTCACTTTCATCCTCAATTCTTCTCCATTATTGTCTCTTCGTTCGTATCTCGATTATCCGGTGCCTTGTTCAAGTTTTCTCTCAGGTGGCTCATGAGCTCTTCATTGTTATGTTTCCCCATTAATCCGTGGTGTTCCCATTCAATTGTGAATTATTACCGGTGTTTCTTGCAACATTTCTTCTAGTTTGTGCTTTATCTATCTCTCTTTAATCTTTTCAAGAGGAATAAGTGCTATGCTAAATCCGTTGATTGTCGTCAATTTAACTTGATGAAGGATTAGCATAACATAATTCTTATTCGTGTTTCATCAAATGATTTCAATTCTTCTTTTGGAGTGGCTCACGATATCAATTCTTTTTTCTCAACTGTTATTATCTTTTCTTTTCCGGAGTTCCAAGTTTTCTCAAGAATCTCTTTGTGAGGCTTCACCTAAATCTTGGCAAGGTCTTAATCTTATTCTTTTCTACCTTCATATCTTTGCATCATTCATTTGCATACGGAGGTCCTTCTTGGTGGTTCATCAAGGTTTCAATCCATTCTTAAGTGTTCTTCAAGATTCTTGTTGGAGAACCTCAACTATCTTTTCTCTTGCATTTATATGTGCAATTGTTCTTCCTTTATCCTTTGAGGTGGTATTATAGCATTCTTCTTAGTGTAGGAGCCTCGAAGAAATTTCCTTTCAGGAATGAGATAATTAAATCCACCAATTCTTTGATCATGAGATATTTCTACCCATGTTTTTTTTTCATTGAGCTATCATGGTTTGGATTTCACCTAAAGTTTTTCCTATGGATTGTTCTATCATGGTGCTTGTCATTAATCCAAGTTCTCATTGTATCCTGTTGGTGTAAGAAATTGTTCATATCTTGTTTCTCCCAATCAATCCTTGTTTCTGTTAGTGGCTGGTTGTCACTTCATTAGTTTGAAAAGGTTTCCATAAGCCCACTACTATCTTGTTCTTCGTTGTTGGTTTTCCAACTACTACGTCAATTCTCTGTCCGGAGGCTCTTCAATTCTATTGTGATGGTAGTTGTCATTCTTTTCTTCATTCTCTTCTTCCGCTTGAGCTAGTTCCTATTCTCTTGTTCCGGAGGCATTGTGATGTTGCTCTTTTGGGTCTATTATCTTGTTCTGTCAAGATTGTGGTGTTCCCTTGTTCTATTTAGTTGTTTGTTATGTATATTGTTAAATTCTCTCTTCTTATCGATTTTTTGTCCCATTTTCCTACCGAAGTGCTGCCGAAATTTTCCGTGAATTCTTGCCTCTTTCTCATATCATTCCTCATCTTGTTGCAACCTTCAAGGATCGTTGGTTTCACTCGTTTGTCAAAGAAGCGACTAAGTTTTTACCTCTTGTTCTTTCTCATCCTCTCCCCCTTTCATTCTTGGATCTCGGGGCGAGATCCTCTTGTAGTGTAGGAGAGTTGTGACAGCCCGATGCCGACGTTCCAGAAGATTCCCCCTTTATTTCCGTTTTCGTCGTGTGATTAGTTTTATTTGCTGCATCATCATTAAGTTTGCATCGTCGCATCATGCATGGCATCTTGCATCGTCTGTCGCGTGTGGTGTTTGAGTGTGTGTGCTTCTAGTGCTCACCGAGTCTTAGTACGATAGGAACTCCCCCTCTCTCCTCTTTTATTGGTTTTTGTGGTTTTGCTAAAGTTCACTTTTAACCCCCGTCAGAAGGTTCGTCTGTCTTCTTTTAAATAAAAGGTCCTTTTATTAAATGTGGAGGCAACCCCTTGGGTTTTCTTTATTTTCTCCTCTTGTTTTATTTTAAAAACGAGAGACCCATTTTATTTATAAAAAAAGGGGTTTTATTCTTAGTCTCTTGTTAAAAGGGTTTTAATTTTAATTCTTCAAAAGGTTTTAATTTTTATTCATTTTTAAAAGATGCCCAAGCTATTTTAATAGTTGGGCTATAATGTTCAAAAGAACCAAAAGCATTTTTTTCATTTTTGTTAAAGGTTTTTCTTTGTTTAAGTTGTTTTGTTTTTAAAAGAAAAAAACAAATGGGGAGAGAGGAGTAGCCTGCCGAGGCCCAGCCGACAAGGCCCAGGCAGCTCTCCCCAACCCTAGAGCGCAGCCCCCTCGAGCCCCTCGTCCCTCCCGTGCGCCTCCTTCCTCCCGAACCCGTGTGTCTCGTCCTCCCCTCGCGCCGTCGTTCCTTCCCCTCACCCTCGGTGCCCTGCCGCACTCAGCTCCTCCTGTCGCCGCCTCCTCCTCCCCGCGTGCTGCTCCGTCGCCACGCCGTCCTCTGCACCCGCACAGTCGCCGCCTCCACGCGTCTTCCGTGCGCCGCCCTCGGCCCAGGTGCCCGAGCCTTCCCCCGCCGGTGCCCTGCCGCGCCGCCCGCCGTCTCCGGCGCCTCCCACGCCCCGCCATGGCCTTGCCGCGGCCTCCCTTCGTCCCTCGCCCCGACCTCCCTCGGCCTCGCCTGAAGCAGTCCCCGCCGGCCGCCGGCCTGCCGTCGGCGACGTGGCCGAGGCCCCCCACCGGTGTTCCTCGCCTCACCGACTGCTTCCCCCTGTCGAGCCAGCCTCGCTGTGCCTGTTGCTGCCGGTTCTTGCTGTTGTCGTGGCTGTTTTTGCCTTTGCTGCTACCGGTTCGCTGCAGGTTGCTTTTGCTGTTGCATTTGCTGCCGCTAGATGGATGATGTTAGGTTAGGTTGCTACTGCTAGCTTGCTAGATGCTGCCCTGTTGCTGTTGGTGTGGCTGCCGAGTTGCTGTGCCATGCTGTTGCTGTTAGTTGCTGGCCGATGCTGTGCTTGTTACTGCCAGCTAGCTTGCTTGTGCTTAGTTGCTGTTGCTAGATGCTTAGTTGTTGTTTGCTGCTGCTTTGTATTGCTACTAGTAGGTGCTATGTTGCCTAGTGCGTTGCTGGTCGATGCTTAATTGATAGTTGTTTTTGCTGTTAGATGCTAGGTTGCTAACTGCTGTGCTGAGTGTTGCTGCTAGTGCTAGATGTCGTAGCTTGTTGTTAGTTGCTGTCGTCGGTGTTGCTGGTTTTCGTTGCTGAAGTTCGCAAGCCCCATCCCCGCCTGCCGTGAGTCAATGACAAATTCGACGAGTACCACGACGTCCTCGATGACTCCCGACCATCTTCGAAACACGAGTTCGACTACCGTCGCTGAAGACCCGGGAAGCAACGACAAGAGTTCAACTACCGTCGACGAGACTAGAGTACCCCGACTTCCACGACGTTCGCTATGAACCGATCCGCTCCGATATGCACGCGTCGAAGGTATACCGTTGGAACGTGTCGTGTCCGTGTGCATGTGTTGTATGAGATGTATGTATGTATGCACCGTGTGTTTGCCCGTGCACGTTGTCTTCCTCTTTCGTCGTGCCCTCGACACATGGGAACCCGATAGCGAGATCACCCCATCGTTATTTAGCGTTCCCGCACGCGCTCCCTATTCGTTGGCACCGATATCTCGATGAGTTATCGGGATAGGAACGTTGCCGTGGCATCGTTTCTGTTTTGCCGCCATGGTTCCCTCTCGCATGCCGTGGCGACATATTCTTCTTTCTCTTCTTGCCCGTGTTGTTGAAACTTGCATGCATGACACATTCATGGCACATAGTCTTGTGTTGCATGCTTCTTGTGTCGTAGCTCCGATCTCTGCTCCGCGTGTTAACCGTCTAGGATGCCATGTAGAATCATCGCTTCACCCCTTGCCATGTTAAACAACATTAATGTTGCTGTGTAAATAACCGGGAGCGAACTAAACAATTAAATGTGCAGTTTCATCGATATGCAACTCGTTGCATATCGAGCTTCACTTAATGTGTAGTGTTGTGTGAGGTGAATTGCCATGCCATCCCTGCATCATTGATCTGTTCATGCATCATAGTAGGTTGTGCATCATGTTGTGCATGGTGTGGTGAATGTTTGTATTGATGTTTGTTTCCGGTTTGCTCTGTCTCGATAGAGTTCCGCAAGCGTGTCCGAATGTGAGGACCCGTTCGACTACGTTGGTTCGCCGACTTCACAGAGTTGTTCTTCTTCCAAGCGGGATCTCAGGCAAGATGACCATTTCCCCAGATACCATTACTATCATTGCCATGCTAGTTTATCGCTTCTATCGTTTATGTCTCGTTGCCTACCACTTGTTAAATATCAGCCTCTAAACAATGTCATGATAACCTTCAACCTGTTCGACCTAGCAAACCACTGATTGGCTATGTTACTGCTTGCTTAACCCTGTTGTTGGCATTGCTAGTTGCAGGTGCAGTTGCTTCCATGTGTCAACATGGGTTCCTTGTCATATCACCATATTAATTGCTATTTAACTTAATGCACCTATATACTTGGTAAAAGGTGGAAGGCTCGACCTTTCTAGCCTGGTGTTTTGTTCCACCTTTGCCCCCTTAGTTTTCGGCCACCGGTGTTATGTTCCATAAATGAGCGTTCCTAACACGATCGGGGTTGTTATGGGGACCCCCTTGATAATTCGTTTTAGATTAAAGCTGGTCTGGCAAGGCCCAACTTTGGTACTACATTTTCCTAACAACTAATGAACTGCATAGGGTGTAATTAACCCGAGGAATTTAATCAACCCCCGGGCCAGTGCTCCTCATGAGTGTTGGTCCAAAACAGAGTAACTTATTAACGCTACCCGGGGCAACTCGGCGTTTGGTGTGGTAACCATCGCTCATCCGTCGTGTCCTGAGAACGAGGTACGCGACTCCTATCGGGATCGTCGACACGTCGGGCGGCCTTGCTAGATTAGTTTTACCTTTGACGAAATATCTTGTGCATCGGGATTCCGGTGATGCTTTGGGTATTCTTAGAGTTGAGGTTTTCCACTAGGGAATCCGACGAGATCGCGAGCTTTGTGATGGAGGATTTCTATGCGGCTTGTGGTAATTTGTGATGGACTAGTTGGAGCACCCCTGCAGGGTTAAATCTTTTCGGAAAGCCGTGGCCGCGGTTATGTGGCAACGTGGAAACCTTGTTTAACACTGGTTCTAGATAACTTGAAGTTAACTTAATTAAAACTTGCCAACTGTGTGCGTAACCGGGATTGTCTCTTTCGTGAGTTCGTTCTCCGATCGAGGACACGATGGGGTTATGTCTGACATAGGTAGGTGTTCAGGATCATTCATTTGATCAACGGTAGTTCATGCCCGTTATGCGTAGATCTTCCCCCTCTTTATTCTTGTACTCGTAAGTTAGCCACCAAATATATGCTTAGCCACTGCTGCAACCTCACCAGTTAACCTTACCTCACCTAATAAGCTTTGCTAGTCTTGATACCTTTGAAAATGAGATTGCTGAGTCCCCTGTGGCTCACAGATTACTACAACACCAGTTGCAGGTACATGTAAAGGTTACTTGACGCGAGCACGTTGATTTCTCATTTGGAGTTGCTTCTTCTTCTTCTTCTTCATCGATCTAGGATGGGTTCCAGGCCGGCAGCCTGGGATAGCAAGGATGGACGTCGTTCTTATTTTCTCGTTTGTTTTCGTCCATAGTCGGACCCTGCTCTTACTCTTGATGATTATGTAATGTACTGATGTGACTCTCATGTAGCATGTGGCGAGTGTAAGCCAATTCTATATATATATCTCTTCTTTTCAGTACATGTACTTGTAACGATATCCATTCTTGCGACACGACGAGATGCGCTTCTATCCCTGACGAGGCCTTCATGCCAAATTGAGGATAGGGTCGCATCTTGGGCGTGACACATTGGATCGGTGATGGATAATTATGCCAGATGGTATTCATCATGCAACAGTTATAACACGGAGAGATATGTAACTAGCTCTAGTTCGTCAATGTAATGTAGGCATGTATTCCGTATGTAGTCATACGTGCTCAGGGAAAAGAACTTGCGTGACATCTATTGTCCATCCCTCCCGTGGCAGTGGGGTCCTAATGGAAACTACGGGATATTAAGGTTCTCCTTTTAATAAAGAACCGGACCAACGCATTAACACTTAGTGAATACATGAACTCCTCATACTATGGTCATCTCCGGGAGTGGTTCTGGCTATTGTCACTCCGGGGTTGCCGGGTCATAACACATAGTAGGTGACTACAACTTGCAAGATAGGATAAAAGAACACAGATATATTGACGAGAACATAATAGGTTCAGGTCTGAAATCATGGCACTCGGGCCCTAGTGACAAGCATTAATCATGGCAAAGTAGTAGCAACATCAATCTCAGAACATAGTGGATACTAGGGATCAATCCCCGTCAAAACTAACTCGATTACATGATAGATCTCATCCAACCCATCACCGTCCAGCAAGCCTACGATGAGATTACTCATGAATGGTGAAGAGCATCATGGAATTGGCGATGAAGGAAGGTTGTCGATGACGATGGCGACGATCTCCCCTCTCCGGAGCGCAAAACGGACTCTAGATTTGCCCTCCAGAGGAAGAACAGGAGGTGGCGGGGCCTCCGTATCGTAAAACGCGATGAACTCTTCTCCTTGATTTTTTTTCGGACGAAAGGGACTAAATAGAGCTGGAATTGGAGGCGGTGGAGCAACGTGGGCCCCCACAAGCCTGCTAGGCGCGGCTAGGGGGCCCCACGCCTGGTGGGTTTGTGGGCTCCACGCTCCACTTCTCCGGTTGATTCTTGCGCCAGTATTTTTTATATATTCCACAAAAAATCCTTGTAAATTTCCAGGTCATTTCGAGAACTTTTATTTTTGCGCAAAAACAACACCATGGCAATTCTGCTGAAAACAACGTTAGTCCGGGTTAGGTCCATTCAAATCATGCAAATTAGAGTCCAAAACAAGGGCAAAAGACTTCGGAAAAGTAGATACGATGGAGACGTATCAACTTCCCCAAGCTTAAAGCCTTGCTTGTCCTCAAGCAATTCAGTTGACAAACTGAAAGAGACAAAAGAAAAACTTTTACGAACTCTGTTTGATCTTGTTGTTGCAACTATGTCTAACTCATATTCAGAATTTCAGCAAGATCATCAGCAAACCACATAAGCAAATGACATCTAGGTCTCATGGTAAACTCATATCAATGCCATAATCAACTAGCGAGCAATAATAATAAGTTTCAAACGTCAACACTTCAATCAAAACAATCATGAAGCAGTGTGAACAGATAGTATCTCGCTAGCTCTTTCTGAGAACACAAAACATAAATGCAGAGCACCTTCAAAGACCAAAGGCTGACAGAACATGGCAATTCATGGCAAAGAAGATCTAGTCACAGTCATACTCACTATCAGTTAAAAGCAAAGCATAAAAATGACAGAGGTGCTCTCTAATTGGTGCTTTTATAAGAAGAGGATGACTCAACAGAAACATAAATAGACAGGCCCTTCGCAGAGGGAAGCATTGATTTGCAGAGGTGCCAGAGCTCAAGCTTTGAAAATAGAGATAATAATTTTGGGTGGCATGCTTTCATTGTCAACACAATGACTAAGAGTTTCATCATCTTCCATGCTACACATACTATAGGCGGTTCCCAAACAGAAAAGTAAAGTTTTGACTCCCCCACCACCGATCAATCACACTTCACGACTAGCCGAATACTCGGGTGCCATCCATACCAACATCAATCCAGGGGGAGTTTTGTTTGCAATTATCTTTTCAATTTGAGCATGGAACTGGGCATTCCAATTACCGGGCCCTTTCTCGTGAGTGATAGTGAATAAACACATATAGAGGATAACACGCCTAGCATGGAAGATACTAATAGCCCCCTGTTACCACATGAGCGGTTCGGGCATGCAAAACATATTATTTCTTGAACGTTTAGAGAGTGGCACATGCAAATTTACTTGGAACGGCAGGTAGATACCGCATATAGGTAGGTATGGTGGACTCATATGGAACAACTTTGGGTTTATGGAAGTGGATGCACAAGCAGTATTCCTGCTTAGTACAAGTGAAGGCTAGAAAAAGACTGGGAAGGGGCCAACTAGAGAGCGACAACAGTCATCAAAATGCATTGAGATTAACCAACATTGAGTGCAAGCATGAGTAGGACATAAATCACCATGAACATGAATATCATAGAGGCTATGTTGATTTGTTTCAACTACATGCGTAAACATGCGCCAAGTCAAGCCACTTGAATCATTCAAAGGAGGATACCATCCTATCATACTACATCATAGTCTTCTCGAGATTTATGTTGGCATCCAAGACAAACCATTATAAGCTCCTAGCTAATTAAGCATGGCATCAGAAACTATGATCTCTAAGTTGTCATTGCAAACCTGTTTCTCTCACAACAAAGCTGAATCTGGAATGATGAGCTAGTCATGTTTACAAAAACAAAATAGATCGAGTTCATACCAGCTTTTTCGGGCTCAGTCACTTCATCATATATCGTCATTATTGCCTTTCACTTGCATGACGAATGATGTGAACAATAATAAGAGTGCTCGTGCATTGGACTAAGCTGGAATATGCAAGCAAACACAAAGGAGAAGACAAAGTAATATGGCTCTTTGATGGATAAACAGATATGCATGCGAGAGCCACTAAACATTGTAACCATGGTCTTCTACCTTGACCCAAAGAAAAAGAAAACTATTTACACGGGAAAGCTCCCAACAAGCAAAAGAAGAACGAGAAATCTTTTTGGGTTTTCTCAAACTAGACAAACACACGAGAAGAAAACGAGAAAAATAAATAAACTAGCATGGATGATACAGTGGCAAAGTGTGAACACCCACTAACAAAGTGAAAGTGTGAGCAAGAATATAAGGTCGGTGAGAAACACGTACTCCCCCAAGCCTAGGCTTTTGGCCTAAGTTGGTCTACTCCCATGGATGGTCCGGGCGATACCCAAAATCATAATGGGGGTTGTACGGGAGTGCGGCAGCCACTGCCTGAATAGCTGCCTCACGGAGGCGAGCATCCTTTGCTTCCCTCTCATACTCCTCTGCCTCTCCTCTGGTTATGTAATATCCCCGTTTTACTTGAAAGTCAAAGAAGGTAGGAGAAGGAAGGGTAATATGGAAAACACGTTGTCGGTTAAATATTAACCGGTATAGGAGGGATTCATTATCCCTCTCAAGGAACTGATAGCGTGTCATAGCGACGCGATCAAGGAAAGCTGTATGGAGCGGGGGATCTCCTTCGCGGATGGGTACTCCAAGAAAATTTGCTATGCGAGTGGCATAGATCCCACCAAAGAAATCCCCTTCATTAGCATTTATTATTCAGCCTCCTTGCTATTATAGCTCCCATGTCGAAACTTCTATCACCCGTTACTGCGCTCTTAAGAATACTAAGGTCAGGTGTGCAGAGGTGACGATGCTCAATATTGCCGTTAATGCATCTACCTATGAAGAGGGCAAAGTAATGCAAGGCAGGAAAATGAATGCTCCCCATGGTCGCTTGCGTAATATCTCTAGTTTCTCCAACAGTTATACTAGAGAAAAAATCTCTAACCGAAGATTTAGGAGGATCATTGAGACTACCCCAAACAGGTATCTTGCAAATTCTATTGAAATCCTCTAAATCCATGGTATACGATTTGTGGACCAATGGAGGAGTCACATACCAAGTAACAATTTCCCTGAAACAGTTTGGTGAATGGGGCTTTGCACAAGGAGATCGAAAATCGCAGCAAGAAGAGCAAGAACACGGGCTTGAGCTGTGAAACGATTTTTTCTGGAGGTAGGAGAAGCACATGAGAGCTAGAATAAGTGGAGGGGGTACACGTGGCCCCACAAGCCTCGTAGGTGATACGGCTCTGTCGTATCTACTTTTCCGAACTCTTTTGCCCTTGTTTTGGACTCTAATTTGCATGATTTGAATGGAACTAACCCGAACTAACGCTATTTTCAGCAGAATTGCCATAGTGTTGTTTTTGTGCAGAAATAATAGTTCTCGGAATGTCCTGAAAATTTACGGAGAATTTTTCTGGAATAAAAGAAAAATACCTGCGCAAAGATCCACCGGAGGGGGCGTGCCAGTGGGCCACAAGCCCCTGGGCCGCAGCCACCCCCTAGGCCGCGCCGTGAGGGCTTGTGGGGCCCACGTGGCACCACCGCCCCCAACTCAGCTCTATTTATTCCATCTCGCCCAAAAAAAATTCAGAGAGAAGGATTCATCGCGTTTTACGATACGGAGGCGCCGTCACCTCCTGTTCTTCATCTGGAGGGCAGATCTGGAGTCCGTTCTGGGCTCCGAGAAGGGAAATCGTTGCCATCGTCATCATCAACCTTCCTCCATCGACAATTCCATGATGCTCTTCACCTTTCGTGAGTATCTCATCGTAGGCTTGCTGGACGGTGATGAGTTGGATGAGATCTATCATGTAATCGAGTTAGTTTTGACGGGGATTGGTCCCTAGTACCCACTATGTTCTAGATTGATGTTGCTACTACTTGGCTATGCTTAATGCTTGTCACTAGGGCCCTAGTGCCATGATTTCAGATCTGAACCTATTATGTTGTCGCCAATATATGTGTGTTTTAGATCCTATCTTGCAAGTTCTAGTCACCTACTATGTGTTATGACCCGGCAACCCCGGAGTGACAATAGCCGGAACCACTCCCGGAGATGACCATAGTATGAGGAGTTCATGTATTCACCACGTGTTAATGTGCCGGTTCTTTATTAAAAGGAGAACCTTAATATCCCGTAGTTTCCATTAGGACCCCGCTGCCATGGGAGGGATGGACAATAGATGTCATGCAAGTTCTTTTCCCTAAGCACGTATGACTACATACGGAATACATGCCTACATTAGATTGACGAACGGGAGCTTGTTACATATCTCTTCGTGTTATAGTTGTTACATGATCAATCACATCCGGCACACTCATCCATCACCGACCCACTGCCTACGAGTCTTTTACTACTGGTCCATGCTACGTTACTTTGTCCAGGCTTGTCCCTTGCTACAAAAGGGATTGGGCCACTTTGCTACTACTGTTGCTACTGCTGTTACTCTGCTGCTACTGTTGTTCCTTGCTACTCTGATGTTACTTCTTGCAAGACTTTTTGGAAACCGTTGTCGGGGAAGAATAGTTGCCTGTCCACGTGCACTTTACTGGCGCCATTGATACAACATCTCGGAATAGTCTGCCGTCAACATATCTGTTTCTGACACCATTGCTATCATACTACTTTGCTACTGATACTTTGCTTGCAGACACTAATCTTTCAGGTGTGGTTGAATCTGACAAACTCAGCTGCTAATACTTGAGAATATTCTTTCGTTTCCCCTTGAGGCGAATCAACAAATTTGGGTTGAATACTCTACCCTCGAGAACTGTTGCGATCCCCTACACTTGTGGGTTATAAAGACCTTTTTTTGGCGCCATTGCTGGGGAAACACAACTATATTCTCTGAGTCACTTGGGATTGACGTCTTCTGGTCACTATGAGGAATCCGCAAGACCCAAGAACTGGAATCTTGCCCTCCACTACGAGGACAGGTAAGGAACTGCCATCTAGCTTTGCACTTGATTCACCTTCAGTTTTGAGTAAGTTTGCGACATCGCCTCCTGCTAGAAATCTTGATATGTCGCTTATGCCTGATGATGTTATGCATGATACTATGCCTTATGATGATATGCTTGATACTGCTTTGCCACTAGGTGCATTCCTTGATGCACAAATTGCTAGAGTTGCTGCTAGATGTGATGATACTTCTAAAACTGCTGATACTATTGAAGTAGAACCTGCTACTATGCCTTAATTGCCTGTTATGCCTGAACGTTATGGTATGGAAGGAGAGATAGTTGAGGATGTTCTTGCGTGTAAGGATAGCTATGATGTTGAGAAACTATTGCTCAAGTGGAAAGAAAAATCTCTGAACGCTAGGATGAAATACGACCCAAAGTTTGCAACTTCGCCTATCTTTGTGACCTATAAGGATTATGAATTCTCTGTCGACCCTGAGTTAATCACTCTGGTCGAATATGATCCTTTTCACGGTTATGAGTCTGAAACGGTTGTAGCCCATCTTATCAAACTGCACGATATAGCCACCCTATTCACTAGTGAGGAAAAGATCCGCCACTACTATATCCTCAAGCTGTTTCCTTTCTCACTAAAGGATGATGCTAAGACCTGGTTCACTTCTCTTGCTCCTGGTTGTGTGCGTAGCCCCCAGGATATGGTCTACTACTTCTCTGAAAAATATTTCCGTGCCCATAAGAAGCAAGCTGCCTTGCAGGAAATATACAACTTTGCTCAAGCCGAGGAAGAGAGTCTCCCACAAGCTTGGGCGAGGCTCATCTAGCTACTGAATGCTTTGCCTGACCACCCTCTTGAGAAAATGAAATACTTGATATCTTCTATAATGGACTTGCCGATGCTTCCAAAGACCACCTAGATAGTTGTGCTGGTTGTGTTTTTAGGGAACAAACTGTAGAACAAGTTGAGATTCTACTGAATAACATCTTGTGCAATGAGAATGCTTGGACTATTCCCGAACCACCTCCTAAGCCAACTCCAAAGAAAAGAGGTATTCTATTCCTCAGTCCTGAAGATATGCAAGAAGCTAAGAAATCTATGCGAGAGAAAGGCACTAAATCTTAAGATGTCAAAAATCTACCACCTATGGAAGAGATCCATGGTCTCGATAACTCGATACAGGCAGTATAAGTAAATTCTCTGCATAGGTTTGATGAGAGTGATATTCCTTTTGATAAACCTGCTAGCTTATGCATGGATGAATTTGATAACTTCATTGCCAAACAACAAAGTTTCAATGATTATGTTAGCAGACAATTGGAACAGAATGCTCGTATGCTTAGTCATTTAAGTGCTTGTGTGGACAGAAATGTCAATGATCTTAAGCTTCTGAGTAAACATGCCTCTATGGTTACTACTCAGGTAGAACAAGTACTTAAAGCTCAAAATGACTTGCTCAATGAGTTGAATAGCAATTCCGTCAGAGTCATTACTAGAGGTGGTAGAATGACCCAGGAACCTTTGTATCCTGAGGGTCATCCGAAGAGGATTGAACAAGATTCTCAAGGAGTTAGCACTGATGCACCTAGTCATCCTAGAAAGAAGAAGAAAGATGATAGGAACTTGCACGCTAGCAACCCTGTTGCTGCTACACCTGAGAGTCCAAATGATGCCTCTGTCTATGATGCTGAAACACAATCTGGTGATGAACATGCGCCTAATGATGATATCAATAGTGATGTTCATGTTGATGCTCAACCTAGCAATGATAAGGATGTGGAGATTGAACCTGTTGATCTTGATAATCCACAGCCTAAGAATAGAAGATACGATAAGAATGACTTCACTTCTAGGAAGCATGGTAAAGAAAGGGAACCATGGGTTCAGAAACCCATGCCCTTTCCCCCCAAACCATCCAAGAAAAAGGATGATGAGGATTTTGAGCGATTCGTTGAAATGACCAGACCTGTCTTTCTGCAAATGCGTTTGACAGATATGCTCAGAATGTATCCGTATGCTAAGTACATGAAGGATATTGTTACTAATAAGTGGAGGATACCCGAGGTTGAGATTTCCACCATGCTTGCTAATTATACCTTCAAGGGTGGAACTCCTAAGAAACTAGGTGATCCCGGTGTGCCCACTATACCTTGCTCCATTAAAGGTAACTATGTTAGAACTGCTTTATGCGACCTTGGAGCCGGTGTTAGTGTTATGCCTCTCTCTCTTTATCGTAGACTTGAACTGGATAAGTTGACACCCACTGAAATCTCTCTGCAAATGGCCGACAAATCAACTGCTTTCCCTATCGGCATTTGCGAGGATGTGTCTGTTGTGGTTGCCAACGTCACTATCTTAACAGACTTTGTTATCTTGGATATTCCTGAGGACGATGCCATGGCGGTCATCCTCGGAAGACCCTTTTTAAACACTGCAGGGGCTGTTATAGATTGCAACAAAGGCAATGTCACTTTCCATGTCAACGGTAATGAGCATACGGTGCACTTTCCGAAGAAACAATATCGAGTACATTGCATCAATGCTATCGAAAAAACTTCATCGATTCTTATTGGGAGCTTTGAATGCCCTATACCTCGTGTCAAGGTGAAGTATGATTTTCTTGTTGGGGAGATACACATCCCCATTGAGGTAACCTAGTGACTATTCGAAAATTCTCCGTTCTCTTTTGCGATTCGAAAAGGTTTGTCGAGGAGACTTGATAAACCTCATTGACGGATTTTCTTTCGATGACCATGAGATGGATGAATCAAGGAGTCACGAACCTATGTTCCAAGCTTTCACTTTAGGTTGCTTAGAAGAAAAATGATAGATTTAGTTTAGTTTTCCCTGTTTTCTGTTTTAGCGTCCGGTAGAAAAGTACCCCGAAAATAAAAGTTCTCCGAACGTCCTGAAAATCAAGTATGATTTTTTCTGGAATCTTTGAAAAATTCTGAGACAAAGCGCTTGTCTGGGGGCTGCACCAGTGGGCCACAAGCCCTTGCGGCACGGGCACCCCCTAGCCGCGCCACACAAGCTTGTGGGGCCCACAGGCACCCCCTCCACTCATTCTTTCTCTCATTTAGTTCTCCTACCTCCAGAAAAAATGGTTTCACAGCTCAAACCCGTGTTCTTGCTCCTCTTGCTTGGATTTTCGATCTCTTTGCTCAAATCACCGTTCTCCGAACTATTTTGGGGAAATTACTCCTTGGTAAGTGACTCTCCATTGGTCCAAGTAGTTTTTGCTCTAGTGCCTTATACTCCGCGTATTTTTGCTGCCTTGGTGACCATGTTCTTGAGCTTTGCATGCTGATTTTAGCTGGTCCCAAGTAGTTTTGATGCGTAATATGGCCTCTAGGCACTTGTGGGAGTAGTTGCTACAAGTTTAGTTGAACCTTGTTCACCTTTCCTTAGAATCACTGAAAATTTCAGAAAAGGAAGATGTTACGGAGAAACTTTCATGGTGGTTCCTAAAGCAAGAGAGGTCCCCGTCTTGCAATTCGGGAGCCTGATCCTTACCAACCAAGGGATGCACAGGTACAACCATGTGAATGGCCTTGTGATGAATTTATGATTGAGGAAGGTTTCAAAGATGAGTTTGATGCACTTGTTCACAACATCGGACTCGAAGAATTCATCTCCGATAAATGTGAACAGTATGTTGCTCTCACTGCCTCTTTTGTTCGTAGATTCAAATTTTCAACTCGCCGTGAGACATCGGTACTGTTTGATCTCTATGATAAATCGTATACCATGGATTTAGAGGATTTCAATAGAATGTGCAAAATACCTATTTGGGGTAGCCTCATTGATCCTCCTAAATCTTCCGTTAGAGATTTTTGCTCTGGTATTACTCTTGGAGAAACTAGAGACATTACGCAACCTACCATGGGGAGTATTCATTTTCCTGCCTTGCATTACTTTGTCCTCTTCATAGGCAGATGCATTAATGGCAAGATTGAGCATTGTCACCTCTGCGCACCCGACCTTAGTATCCTTAAGAGCGCAATGACGGGTGTCAAAAGCTTCAACATGGGAGCTATTATAGCAAGGACGCTGAATAAGAATGCTATTGAAGGGGATTTCTTTGGTGGGATCTATGCCACTTGCATAGCAAATTTTCTTGGAGTACCCATCCGCGAAGGAGATCCCCCGCTCCATACAACTTTCCTTGACCGCGTCGCTTTGACACGCTACCAATTCCTTGAGAGGAATGATGAATCCCTCCTATACCGTTTGATATTTAACCGGCAGCGTGTTTTCCATATTACCCTTCCTGCTCCTGCCTTCTTTGACTATCAGGTAAAACAGAGATATTACATAACCAGAGGAGAGGCAGCGGAGTATGAGAGGGAGGCAAAGGCTCCTCGTCTCCGAGAGGCAGCTATTCAGGCGGTGGCTGCAGCGCTCCCGTATAACCCCCATTATGATTTTGGGTTTCGCCAGGACCATCCTTGGGAGTAGACCAACTTAGGCCAAAAGCCTAAGCTTGGGGGAGTACGTGTTCTCACCGACTTCACATTCTTGCTTATGCTTTCACTTTGTTAAACGGTGTTCACACTTAGCCACTGTATCATCCATGTTAGTTTATTTTCTTTTTCTCGTTTTCTTCTCGTGTGTTTGTATAGTTTGAGAAAACCCAAAAATATTTTCTTTTTCTTCTTTTGCTTGTTGGGAGATTTCCTGTGTAAATAGTTTTCTTTTTCTTTGGGTCAAGCTAGAAGATATTGGTTACAATGTTTAGTGGCTCTTGCATGCATACCTGTTTAGCTTACAAAGAGCCATATTACTTTGTCTTCTCCTTTGTGTTTGCCTGTAGATTCTAGCGTAGCCCAATGCACGAGCACGCTTATTATTGTTCACATCATTCGGTCGTGCAAGTGAAAGGCAATAATGACGATATATGATGAAGTGACTGAGCCTGGAAAAGCTGGTATGAACTCGATCTATTTTGTTTTTGTAGATATGACTAGTCATCATGCCTGATTCAGCTTTGTTGTGAGAGAAACATGTTTGCAATGACAACTTAGAGATCATAGTTGCTTATGCCATGCTTACTTAGCTAGGAGCTTATAATGGTTTCTCTTGGATGCCCACATGAATTTTGAGATGACTGTGTTGTAGTATGATAGGATGGTAGCCTCCTTTGAATGATTCAAGTGGCTTGACTTGGCGCATGTTCACACATGTAGTTTAAACAAAATCAACATAGCATCTATGATATTCATGTTCATGGTGATTTATGTCCTACTCATGCTTGCATTCAATGTTAGTTAATCTCAATGCATTTTGATGACTGTTGTCGCTCTCTAGTTGGTCGCTTCCCAGTCTTTTGCTAGCCTTCACTTGTACTAAGCGGGAATACTGCTTGTGCATCCACCTCCCATAAACCCAAAGTTGTTCCATATGAGTCCACCATACCTACCTATATGCGGTATCTACATGCCGTTCCAAGTAATTTTGCATATGCCACTCTCTAAACCTTCAAGAAATAATATGTTTTGTATGCCCGAACCGCTCATGTGGTGACAGGGGGCTATCAGTATCTTCCGTGCTAGGCGTGTTATCCTCGGTATGTGTTTATTCACTATCATTCACGAGAAAGGGGACGGTAATTGGAATTCCCAGTTCCATGCTCAAATCAAAAAGATAATTGCAAACAAAACTCCCCCAGGATTGATGTTGGTATGGACGGTACCCAAGGATTCGGCTAGCCGTGGAGTGTGATTGATTGGTGGTGGGGGAGTCAATACTTTACTTTTCTATATGGGAATCGCTTATAGCATGTGTAGCGTGGAAGATGTTGAGAACTCTTAGTCATTACGTCGACAATGAAAGCATGCCACCCAAAATTATTATCTCTGTTTTAAAAGCTTGAGCTCTGGCACCTCTGCAAATCAATGCTTCCCTCTGTGAATGGCCTGTCTATTTATGTTCCTGTTGAGTCATCCTCCTCTTATAAAAGCACCAATTAGAGAGCACCTCTTTCGTCTTTATGCTTTGCTTTTAACTGTGTTGAGTATGACTATGACTGGATCTTCTTTGCCATGAGTTACAATGTGTAGTCAGCCCTTGGTCTTTGAAGGTGCTCTGCATTTATGTTTTGTGGTCTCAGAAAGAGCTAGTGAGATACAACCTGTTCGTACTGCTTCATGTTGTTTTGATTGAAGTGTTGACATTTGAGGCTTATTATTATTTGCTCGCTAGTTGATTATGCCATTGATATGAGTTTACCGTGAGACCTAGATGTCATTTTCTTATGTGGTTTGCTTGTGATCTTGCTGAAATTCTTGTTATGAGTTAGACATAGTTGCAACAACAAGATCAAACAGAGTTCGTCAAAGTTTTTCTTTTGTCTCTTTCAGTTTGTCAACTGAATTGCTTGAGGACAAGCAAGGCTTTAAGCTTGGGGGAGTTTATACGTCTCTGTCGTATCTACTTTTCCGAACTCTTTTGCCCTTGTTTTGGACTCTAATTTGCATGATTTGAATGGAACTAACCCGGACTAACGTTGTTTTCAGCAGAATTGCCATGGTGTTGTTTTTGTGCAGAAATAGAAGTTCTCGGAATGTCCTAAAAATTTACGGAGATTTTTTTTGGAATAAAAGAAAAATACCTGCGCAAAGATCCACCGAAGGGGGCGTGCCAGTGGGCCACAAGCCCCTGGGCCGCGGCCACCCCCCTAGGTCGCGCCGTGAGGGCTTGTGGGGCCCACGTGGGACCACCGCCCCCAAACTCAGCTCTATTTATTCCGTCTCGCCCAAAAAAAAATCAGAGAGACGGATTCATTGCGTTTTATGATATGGAGGCACCGCCACCTCCTGTTCTTCATCTCGAGGGCAGATCTAGAGTCCGTTCTGGGCTCCGGAGAAGGGAAATCGTCGCCATTGTCATCATCAACCTTCCTCCATCGACAATTCCATGATGCTCTTCACCGTTCATGAGTAATCTCATCTAGGCTTGCTGGACGGTGATGAGTTGGATGAGATCTCTCATGTAATCGAGTTAGTTTTGACGGGGATTGATCCCTAGTATCCACTATGTTCTAGATTGATGTTGCTACTACTTGGCTATGCTTAATGCTTGTCACTAGGGCCCGAGTGCCATGATTTCAGATCTGAACCTATTATGTTGTCGCCAATATATGTGTGTTTTAGATCCCGTCTTGCAAGTTGTAGGCACCTACTATGTGTTATGACCCGGCAACCCCAGAGTGACAATAGCGGGAACAACTCTTGGAGATGACCATAGTATGAGGAGTTCATGTATCCACCACGTGTTAATGCGTTGGTCCAGTTCTTAATATCCCTAGTTTCCATTAGGACCCCGCTGCCACGGGAGGGATGGACAATAGATGTCATGCAAGTTCTTTTCCCTAAGCACGTATGACTACATACGGAATACATGCATACATTAGATGGACGAACGGGAGCTAGTTACATATCTCTCCGTGTTATAGCTGTTACATGATGTATCACATCTGGCACACTCATCCATCACCGATCCACTGCCTACAAGTCTTTTACTACTGGTCCTTGCTACGTTACTTTGTCCAGGCTTGTCCCTTGCTACAAAAGGGATTGGGCCACTTTGCTACTACTGTTGCTACTGCTGTTACTCTGCTGCTACTGCTGTTCCTTGCTACTCCGCTGTTACTTGTTGCAAGACTTTTTTGACACCGTTGCCGGGGAAGAATAGTTCCGCATTCGCGTGCACTTTACTGGCGCCATTGATACAACAACTAGGAATAGTCTGCCGTCAACAGATCTGTTTCTGACACCATTGCTATCATACTACTTTGCTACCGATACTTTGCTTGCAGACAATAATCTTTCAGGTGTGGTTGAATCTGACAAACCCAGCTGCTAATACTTGAGAATATTCTTTCGTTTCCCCTTGAGGCGAATCAACAAATTTGGGTCGAATACTCTACCCTCAAAAACTGTTGCGCCTCCAGGGCTTGTGGCCCACTGGTGCAGCCCCGTGACAAGCTCTCCCTCTCAGAATTTTTCAGAAATTCCATAAAAAAACATACTTTATTTTCACAGAATTCGAAGAAATTTTATTTTCGGGGTACTTTTTTGTGGGACGCTAAAAGCAGAAAACAGGAGACACTAAAGCTAAATCTATCATTTTTCTTCTAAGCAACCGAAGGTGAAAGCTTGGAATAGAGGTTTGTGACTCCTCGATTCATCCATCTCATGGCCATCGAAAGAAATCCGTCAATGAGGTTGATCAAGTCTCCTTGACAAACTTTTTCGAATCGCAAAAGAAAACGGAGAATTTTCGAATAGCCACTAGGTTACCTCAACGGGGATGTGCATATCCCCAACAAGAAAATCATACTTCATCTTGACAGTAGGTATAGGGCATTCAAAGCTCCCAATAAGAATTGATTAAGTTTTTCGATAGCATTGATGCAATGTACTCGATATTGTTTCTTCGGAAAATGCACCGTATGCTCATTACCATTGACATGGAAAGTGACATTGCCTTTGTTGCAATCAATAACAGACCCTACAGTGTTTAAAAAGGGTCTTCCAAGGATGACCGCCATGGCATCATACTCAGGAATATCCAGGATAACAAAGTGTGTTAAGATAGTAATGTTCGCAACCACAACAGGCACATCCTCGCAAAATGCCGATAGGGAAAGCAGTTGATTTGTCGGCCATTTGGAGAGAGATTTCAGTGGGTGTCAACTTATCCAGATCAAGCCTACGATAAAGAGAGAGAGGCATAATACTAACACCGGCTCCAAGGTCGCATAAAGCAGTTCTAACGTAGTTGCCTTTAATGGAGCAATGTATAGTGGGCACTCCGGGGTCACCTAGTTTCTTAGGAGTTCCACCCTTGAAGGTGTAATTAGCGAGCATGGTGGAAATCTCAACCTCAGGTATCCTCCTCTTATTAGTCACTATATCCTTCATGTTCTTAGCATACGGAGACATTTTGAGCATATCCGTCAAACGCATTTGCACAAAGACAGGTCTAATCATTTCAATAAATCGCTCAAAATCCTCATCATCCTTTTCTCTTGGATGGTTTGGGAGGAAAGGGCATGGGTTTCTGAACCCATGGTTCCCTTTCTTTACCATGCTTCCTAGCAATGAAGTCGTTCTTATCGTATCTCTTATTCTTAGGTTGTGGGTTATCAAGATCAACAGGTTCAATCTCCACATCCTTATCATTGCTAGGTTGAGCATCATCATGAACCTCACTATTGATATTATCATTAGGCTCATGTTCATCACCAGATTGTGTTTCAGCATCAGAAACAGAGACATCGTTTGGACACTCGGGTGTAACAGCAACAGGATTGCTAGCGGGCAAGTTCCTATCATCTTTCGTCTTCTTTCTAGGATGACTAGGTGCATCAGTGCTAACTCCTTGATAAACTGAGGATACAAAGGTTCCTGGATCATTCTACCGCCTCTAGTGACAACTCTGACAGAATTGTCATTCAACTCATTGAGCAAGTCATTCTGAGCCTCAAATACTTGTTCTACCTGAGTAGTAACCATAGAGGCATGTTTACTCAGGAGCTTAAGATCATTGACATTTCTGTTCACACAAGCACTTAAATGACTAAGAATGCGAGCATTCTGTTCCAATTGTCTGCTAACATAATCATTGAAACTTTGTTGTTTGGCAACAAAGTTATCAAATTCATCTAGGCATAAGCTAGCAGGTTTATCAAAAGGAATATCACTCTCATTGAATCTACGAAGAGAATTTACCTCTACTACCTGTGTCGGGTTATCAAGACCATGGATCTCTTCGATAGGTGGTAGATTTTTGACATCTTCAGATTTAATGCCTTTCTCTTTCATAGATTTCTTAGCTTCTTGCATATCTTCAGGACTGAGGAATATGATACCTCTTTTCTGAGGAGTTAGCTTTGGAGGTGGTTCGGGAATAGTCCAAGCATTCTCATTGCACAAGATATTATTCAATAGGATCTCAGCTTGTTCTACAGTTCGTTCCCTAAAAACACAACCGGCACAACTATCTAGGTGGTCCTTAGAGGCATCGTTTAGTCCATTATAGAAGATATCAAGTATTTCATTATTTTCAAGAGGGTGATCGGGCAAAGCATTCAGTAGCTGGAGGAGCCTCCCCCAAGCTTGTGGGAGACTCTCTTCTTCAACTTGTGCAAAGTTGTATATTTCCTGCAAGGCAGCTTGCTTCTTATGGGCAGGGTAATATTTCTCAGAGAAGTAGTAGATCATATCCTAGGGGCTACACACACAACCAAGAGCAAGAGAAGTGAACCAAGTCTTAGCATCATCCTTTAGCGAGAAAGGAAACAACTTAAGGAAATAGTAGTGGCGGATCTTTTCCTCACTCATGAATAGAGTGGCTATATCGTGCAGTTTGGTAAGATGTGCTACAACCGTTTCAAACTCATTACCATGAAAAGGATCAGATTCGACCAGAGTGATTAACTCAGGGTTGACAGAGACTTCATAATCCTTATCGGTCACAAAGATAGGCGACGTAGCAGACTTCGGGTCGTATTTCATCCTAGCGTTCAAAGATTTTTCTTTCCACTTGCGAAGTAATTTCTCAACATCATAGCTATCCTTACAAGCAGGAAAGTCCTCATCTATCTCTCCTCCATAACATAACCCTCAGGCATATTAGGCAATTCATATGTAGGAGAGCTAGTTCTAACAGGCAAAATAGCAGGTTCTACTTCAATAATCTCAGTAGTTTCAGAAGTATCATCACATCTAGCAGCAACTCTAGCAATTTGTGCATCAAGGAATGCACCTAGTGTGGGGACCCCGACTAGAAAGTCGAGTTCGCCGTGCCCAGTGACCCCAAGGATCAATGTTCACTGAACACAGATACTGAATAATAGAGTCTTACATCCAAGTACCAAAATTATTACATCAAACGACCAGAAGGTCGGGTTCAAGAGCAAGGCCTAAAGCCAAATTAAACGGATACATTGAGTAGCGGAAACTCGTAAGGGCTGAGCGGTGCCCATGCCATCAAGCCTACACCGACAGGCATTCTGACTTGGAAGCGTCCTAGATCGCAGGTTCGTCTCCGACGGCGTACTCATCGCCAAACTCTGGTCCTTCCATGTCAATGAGTACTTTGAATGTACTCGCAAACAGCCCATGATATGAATATATTTGGTAAGGAATAACAGTAACATGCTTCTTTAGTGGGATGCAATGTGGTGGCATGATCAGGTATATGCAACAAGTTAAAGAATTTCTTTTTAAGAACAGGTTACAGATACCAACATATCGGACAAGGGTTGAACACACCGGGTTCACCCTGTATGCCAAGTCATCGGACTTGTCATAACCTCATGGTATTAATGAGGGCTAAACCATCCGGGTTTACCCTATATGTCAAGTCACCGAACTTGATCATATTATTATGATTATCATAACAACACCTTTCTAACACCACACACACACACACACACACACACACACACACACACACTTGGTTTATGCGGAAACACTGGACGTAGTTTAAGCAGCACCACCCAACTGTCCTTGACCGTGGACACGGCTATTCGAATAGTTTGACACTCTGCAGAGGTAGTACGCTGGACCCACGAGAAACGGGAAACTTCCGTGTCATCCACGACTCGCGGTATATCACATATACCCGAGGTAAGTACCCGATCATCATCTTTCCCCTGACGATACTAGCCAAAGAGGTCCACTCGATTGGTACCCAGCCCACATGTTGTACGTCTTACGAGCACCGACTCTGGACTATATCAACCATGCAGGGACCAACGGTGTGCCTGGAACTCATAATAATGGCATAGTCGTCCTACCTGGCACGACCCCATCACGAGAGTGACACCGATCACCCCCGCCACTAGTAATGTGGCTCTTTGCGAGTACCGACCAGAGTAATCAACAAAGCCCCGTCCCATAAAGGGGTATCATGGTCGTACTGGTAAGGTTGGGACGGTCGACACATCATAAATCTAATCCATTTCCGAAACCATACTCACACCAAAATCACCGTGCATCACTTCACCAAAAGTGATCACCAACTCATCATCACCCTCGGGCATTAGTGGCACCCGACGGGGTTTTCGTAAACTCTTTATTTAACTCATCATTATGCTCATGATAACATGCTCTATCTTTACCTGTCAACATGGTAATAACATGACCCTCACGGGGTAGGGTCAAGCTCAATGCAATGATCTTACTTTACTAGTCAACATGACAGTAGCATGATCCTCGTAGATAGTAGGGCCAGCTCATCATGTTTGTGCTCCGAGGAGCCATGTGAATATCATTACTATCATGCAAGTGCTTCGATGAAGCCTTCGGTACCATCACATCAATGATGAACCGGCACTGTGATCACATGCAACGGGAAAATACTTGCTATACTAGCATGCATCATTGTTTATGCTCAAGTCATGGTCAAAGGGCTGCTTGCCTTGGTCAGCTAGGTATCCGGGGTCTTCGAGGTCTTGCGCTCCGGATCCTCCATCACTCAGTAACTCTATCGTCGAGAAAGGAGTAAATAAATACTAGCTCTCACTAAAACAGATCACAAAGTGCTTTTTAAAAAAATGTTGCAAGGCTAGAATAAATTCAGTTTATTATTTTGGAAAATGCTTCCTATTGTTTTATTAGCTAAGCATATTTATTTAAAAGCAAACAGAAGCAAACAAGTGCTTTTTAATATCATTTTATTATACCAAAATAGTTTCTGTTTTTGATAAATGTCAACTATTACAGAATCAAATACTACTCATTTTTAGAAAATTATTGGTGGAAGAATTATATTTTTCTACTGGCTAAATCTTTTTATAAAAATCATTTAGTTTGCTGCATTAAAACAAAAGAAAAATGCCAGGGGGGTTGGATCCAGTCGGCCCAGCCAGTAGGCCTGGCAACCAGGCGCGCGCGGGCCAGGTTCAAACCTGACCTGCGGGCCCCTGGGGTCAGCGTCAGCGGCTGCGCGCGCTGGCTGCCCCAGGACACTGACATGTGTGCTCCACCTGTTGGGTCCTTCTCCTACCTCCAGCCAAAGAGGTGGAGATGGACGCCGGCGAGGCTGCCGTTGTCCTCAGGCCTAGCTAGGAACGGGAACGGGTTCCTCGTGCCTCCGCCTACCTGCTCGTGGTCGGAACGTCACCGGAGGTGGTCTGGGTCACCGGCGACGAGTTGCTCGTGGCGGAAGGGTTTCGGGTTGGTGTTGAACTAGGGGCTAGGGGTATGGATTCGCTCGGGAGAGTTAGGGGAAACGTTCCTGGTGTCAAGGGGAGTGTAATGGGGGGTCGGGCAGCGTAGGAGCCGACGTGTAGCCGGAGATCGACCGGAGCTCCGAGGCGGAGGGGCCTCGGTCGATCTCGAGCACCGGGGCTCTGCGAGCTCGATTGGGCGGCTAGGGAGTGTCTACTGGTTGTGCTGAAGCTGCTTGGAGGGTGCTGGAGTGTCGGGGGGACCTATTTATAGGCCAACGACGGTGACCCGACTCGGGCGCGCCGGTGACTCACCGTGGCATGCGTGCAAACACAGTGAGGTGCTGGCCGCGAAACCACGGGTTCGGGACGTGGTTTAGGGCCTCCTGGTGCAACGGCCGCAGAGGGAAAGCGAGTGGGGATGAGCTGCAGCGACCGTGCATGCTCGGCCGCGTCGGGCGCGCACAGGCACGCGTTGCCTGAGTTCTTGCGCAAGGGGGAGAGGGTCCCTGGGGTAGCTTTGCACTGAATGGTTGTCGGGGGAGCGCTTGGACATAACTGGGGAGGTTGGGACCGACCGGAGCGTCGTCTCCTTGCGGGTGGCTCTCTGCAGCGCGCCCAGAGCGCAGTTTTGGCATGCCACGGCATGCTGGCTCGCTCTGGGGCACTTGGGACGTGTCCTCCATGTCATGAGTGTTGCTGGGAGTGTGCCTAGCCGTTGTGGTTCAGTGGGAGCTCGAGCTGGTCAAGGGAGCAAGGAACACTAGTGTTGCCAGTACTACCCTGCAGCTCAAATTGGAGTTCTTGTCACTTGTGCTTGGAGTTGGGGAGGGGCTGATTGACTGGGTGTTCAGGGTGTTCTGGTGCTCTAACCCACCAAGTTTGGGGCCTTGACCCTGGGTAAAACAGTGGCTAGGAGGGTTTTTACCTTCATGTCAGTAGGTGTTCGACAGTGACTTGGGGTGCTTCCACTCCACCACTGTAAATGAAACTTAACAGGTTTGGTCTTGGGGTAAAAACATGGGGTTCCAACAAATCTGAGCTCCATTGAACAAGTTTGACTTTGTAAACTTGAAAATGTCTCAAAATGACCAGTACTGTCCTTTACAAAGGGAGTGTGGCCAAACAGAGTCTCACAAATCCCATCTTTGGTGTGGAGTCCTCATTTGGGGTGTTAAACACCTCTGCAAAGTTTCAGCTCCATTGGAGAAACTTTGCAATGTAGAGTTGTTCCAACTCTACTCTGGATAGAGAGGGTTTTGGGCTCATTAGGTGCACTTCCCCACCTTGGATCAAGGTGAGATTTTAGGTGAGCACCTAATGTGGCTTGGAAGGGCTCCTGTGATTTTATGGGAATTTACTGAGATAATTTCCTTTGGAAACATCTCAAAAAGCTAAAACAGACAGAAATGGTTTTCAGGGTTTTACTCAAATAATATTAATATAAAATAGGGTTAAAAATCTTATATATGGAAAATATATGTCCTTCTGAGCTTCCATGAATTTACTCAGAACTTTCTAAGGCAGGAAAGCAATTTTCCTTGTGGGAATATCATTACTCGCCTTAGAAACAGACATAGATATAAAATAGGAAAAATAATATTTTAAATCACCAATTAATGTTTTTAATGAATGAAAATAATATTTGCATCAGATCACCAACTTTGGTTGGAAGTGCCACTTGGCTTCATGAGCTAGTAGTGTATCCCAACATGATGAAGGTGATCTTGGTATAAAGGAGAAAGGGTTTTTGAAGAGAGCAAAATAATAAGTTTTCATAGATTTGAGTCATCAAACAAACAAGCAGACACTCAAACAAGGGTTCACATTGCACTCACAACATTATTTCAAAAATTTTTAACAAGCTCTGATTTTTGCAACACAGAAAACTTGGGGTGAAAAACAGGGTGTGACACCTAGTAGCAAAGCAGTATCAAGCAAAGCATCATCACAAGCATCATGGACAACAGAAGTAGCATCATCAAGCACAAGCGACACATCAAAATTTCTAGCAGGAGGTGGTGTCGCAAGCTTACTCATAACTGAAGGTGAATCAAGTGCAGAGCTAGATGGCAGTTCCTTACCTGTCCTCGTAGTTGAGGGCAAGACTTTAGTTCTTGGATCTTTCGGATTCCTCATAGTGATTAGCAGACGTAAATCCCAAGTGACTCAGAGAATATAGCTATGCTTCCCCGGCAACGGCACCAGAAAAAGGTCTTGATAACCCACAAGTATAGGGGATCGCAACAGTTTTCGAGGGTAGAGGATTCAACCCAAATTTGTTGATTCGACACAAGGGGAAGCCAAAGAATATTATCAGGTATTAGCAGTTGAGTTGTCAATTCAACCACACCTGAAAGACTTAGTATCTGCAGAAAAGTATCAGTAGCAAGGTAGTATGATAGGAACAGTAGCAACGGTAACCAGTAGCAGCAAAGTGACAGTAGTAGCAATAGAGTAACAGTAGCAGCAGCAACAACAATAGCGACAGAGGGGAAATCGTCGCCATCATCATCATTAACCTTCTTCCCTTAGGTGTGGTTGAATCTTACAATTCAACTTCTAATACTTGAGAGTATTCTCTCACCTCCCGTCGTGCGAATCAACAAATTTGGGCCGAATACTCTACCCTCTAAAACTGCCGCGATCCCATGCGCTTGTGGGCCGTCAACAACATTCTTCTAGTTTCGATTTCCGGAGTGCTAACAGCATTCTTCTGGTGCCGTTGCAAAGGGGAAGAACAATTGACATCATTGACCAGCGCTTGGCCGCGCGTGGCGCCAGCGCCACCAACCGCTGTGGCCCAGAGCGCCCAGCAGCCGGCCCAGTCTGCTCCACCCCCGAGGCCCACCTCTCCTCTCCTCCAGATTCGACCCGTGGCCGCGAGGTGAGCAGCCCGAGTCTATTCCCCGCCCCAGGCACGTCTTAGATAAGTTGCGCCCCCAATTCGGCCCGGTAGTATTTTTTTATTTAGGGTTTTTCGAATTAGTTAAATTCCATAAAATAGACGTATATTCAAATGCCCGTATCTTTTTAACCGTAAGTCAGATCGCAACGTGTAGCATATGTTTCTTGTGTAGAATTTCGCATAGATCACGAATTTACAACTTGCATAAATGTTTGGAGTAGTTTGACGTGCCTAATGCCTAGTTTTGCGTGCTGTCTCAATAGGATAGTTGCCCGTATTTATTTTTCGCGCGTGTCCGGATTGCTCGAACTCCGTAGGTAAAATGTTCATGTTTTAGGAACCTTTTGCCATGTATTTTAGAGTAGTCATTGGTTTTTTTGCATGTAGGGTTTAGTTGCTAGTTATTATTTCGCGTTTAGGACTTATTCCCGCATATACGTGTGACGTTGTTTTTATTTTGCAACCCCACATGTTTTATATGTTTTCGGGGTAGAAAAATCCATAGGATTTGTCTGTGTATTTAGTTTTAGCTTTTGAGAAAGTTAGTTCGCGTGATATTTTTGCATGTTGCCCTCTTGTCTATTTTGTGGGATTTAATATGTGCGTGTTATTAGATAGTTGTCAACTAGAGAGTTGTTCTTGGATGTTTAGTCTAGCCCCTGGTATTTTTGGTTGCAATAGAAATCCATGTTTTGGTGTGGTTTGTTTGTTCTTTACTTGCTATGAAATAGTGCTGATTTGGAGATGCTGAAATATTTCTAAGTATGAGATCTGTAATATTTTGTTGTTGTCTTTGCATGAGTTTATCTTGTGATCTGTAGCTCTTTTGAGGTTGGTGCAATGGAGTTAGTTGTAGACTTTGGGATTCTCTAGCAGGCTGTGAATTTTAATGCCATTTGGACTCCTGTAGCTTATGGTTTTGCTGCTGTCAATATGCCTTCAGATCGAAAACTGCAGTTTCATAAACTGTTATTTTCACTAAGTCCGAAACAGTGTGTGAGAAGCCATTTTGTGACTTCTTTTCCTAGTGATCCATGCTTCCATGCTAGGTGTTGTCAGTTGTATGTTGTAGTGCTTCTTGCCCTATACCGTCTCATGCCTTGGTTGAGTATATTGGAATTGTGTAGCTCGTAGTTGTGGGGTGTAGAAAATGCTATGTGGCTGATTTTGGTAGATTGTAATGATTTCTTGTTTAGCTCGTAGTTGTTGAACCGTTGCTCCGTTTTGGCCGTGTCCTATATGGAACTTGCTTAGAATCTCGTGTAGTTTCATATAATCTTGCTGGTTGTATGTTTTGAAGTGCTCATGACCGTCGTTGCACACATTTTGCATTCATGCCATCATATCTTGCGGTGTCCGTATCTTTTTATTCGTAGCTCCGTTGGAGATGTTCTCTATGTGTAAATTGCTTGTAACGACGCATAGAATCACGTGAACCTATTTGTTTTGCTGTTTAACAAACATTTAAATGTGTTAGTTCAGATATGGACTGAATTTTAAATTAACATGTGAGGTCGTTCCGGAGGTGCTATATGTCATTTCCGACCTCATTTAAAATGCCTAGATAGGTAGTTTAATTACGTTTCACCTCTTGCCATGTGTAACCACATTTAATATTGTCGTGTACCTATTCGGGATAGAACTAAATAACTGTATGTGGAGTTTCGTCAATATGCAACTCGTTGCATATTGAACTTCACTTAATGTGTAGTGTTTGATTGTGTGATTTGACATGCCGTGACTTGCATGTATTCTCCGTTCATGCATCATATGTGTTGTGCATCGTGTGGTGAATATCGTGTGTTGATTTGTGTTTCCGGTTTGCTTCGTCTCGATAGAGTTCCGCACGTGTGTCGGAAAGTGAGGACCCGTTCAACTACATCGGTTCGTCTGCTTCACGGAGTCATTCTTCTTCCAAGCGGGATCTCAGGCAAGATGTCCATTTCCCCAGATACCATCACTATCATTGCCATGCTAGTTTTACCGTTTCTATTGATTATGTCTCGTTGCCTACCACATGTTAAATACCAGCCTCCCAACATGCCATGAAAACCCTCAACTTGTTCACAACCTAGCAAACCACTGATTGGCTATGTTACCGCTTGCTTAACCATGTGTTAGCGTTGCTAGTTGCAGGTGCAGATGCTTCCATGTGATAACATGGGTTCCTTGTTATATCACCCTATATTAATGCTATTTAATTTAATGCACATATATACTTGGTAAAAGGTGGAAGGCTCGACCTTTCTAGCCTGGTGTTTTGTTCCACCTTTGCCCCCTTAGTTTCGGCTACCGGTGTTATGTTCCATAATTTGAGCACTCCTAACACGATCGGGGTTGTTATGGGGACCCCCTTGATAATTCGTTTTAGATTAAAGCTGGTCTCGCAAGGCCCAACATTGGTACTACATTTGCCCAACATAATAACTCTGTTAATACTGAAAGCATAGGGCGTCATGAACCCGAGGAGTAATTTTACATAATACAGGGGGGCCAGTGCTGATGGTGCTGGTCCAAAACTAGAGCCGTTTGCGGGGTCGTCCCGGGGCAACTCGGGAGATTTCTATCAGGCCACCGTACACTGTGCTTATCCGCCATCTCCTGAGAACGAGATACGCAGCTCCTATCGGGATCGTCGACACGTCAGGTGGCCTTGCTGGATTAGTTTTACCTTTGACGAGATATCTTGTGCTTCGGGATTCCGGTGATGCTTTGGGTAATCTCAGATTTGAGGTTTTCCACTAAGGAGTCCGACGAGATCGCGAGCGTCATGATCGAGGATTTCTATGCGGCTTGTGGTAATTTGTGATGGATTAGTTGGAGCACCCTTGCAGGGTTAAATCTTTCGGAAAGCCGTGCCCGCGGTTATGTGGCAACATGGAAACTTTGTTTAACACTGGTTCTAGATAACTTGAAGTTAATTTAATTAAAACTTGCCAACTGAGTGCGTAACCGTGACTGTCTCTTTCATGAGTCCTTCTCCGATCGAGGACATGGTGGGGTTATGTTTGACGTAAGTAGGTGTTCAGGATCATTCATTTGATCATCAGTAGTCACGTCCGCTACGCGTAGATCTTCCCCCTCTTATTTCTTGTACTCGTAAGTTTAGCCACCAAATATATGCTTAGTCGCTTGCCGCAATCTCACCACTTAACCTTATCTCACCCATCAAGCTTTGCTAGTCTTGATACCTTTGGAAATGAGATTGCTGAGTCCCCTGTGGCTCACAAATTACTACAACACCAGTTGCAGGTACAGGTAAAGGTTACTTGACGCGAGTGCGTTGATTGTTCATGTGGAGTTGCTTCTTCTTCTCCTTCTTCATCGATCTAGGATGGGTTCCAGGCCAGCAGCCTGGGATAGCAAGGATGGACGTCGTTCTTCTTTTCTCCTTTGTTTTCGTCCGTAGTCGGACCCTGCTCTTCTTCATGATGTTTATGTATTGTACTGATGTGACTCTGATGTAGCTTGTGGCGAGTGTAAGCCAATTCTCTCTATATATATCTCTTCTTTTCAGTACATGTACTTGCAACGATATCCATTCTTGCGAAACGATGAGATGCGCTTCTATCCCTGATGAGGCCATCGTGCCAAATTAAGGATAGGGTCACATCTTGGGCGTGAGATTTGAGGAATTTGATCTTGAGGATTTTCATCAGGTGCATCAGCTTGTCTTTCATCATTGTTGGGGACAATTTCATCAGCAATAGGTTGTTCTTCAACAGGGATAATGTCCTCAGTTTCCTTGTGCTTGATAGCTTCCTCAGGAGTCTATTTATCTGGCACATGAGGTAATTGCTCTCTTTGCGAGCCATTAGTTCCATCGAACCGCACATCTACAGTTTCAACAATCTTGTGATGAAAATTGTTGAAGACTCTGTAGGTGTGCGAGTCCTTTCCATAACCAAGCATGAAATCTTCATGTGCCTTGGGTGCAAATTTTGAGCTATGGTGAGGATCTCTAATCCAGCATCTTGCACTAAAGACTTTGAAATAACTTACATTGGGTTTCTTGTCAATGAGGAGTTCGTATGAAGTTTTCTTGAGGAATTTGTGAAGATATACCCTATTGATGATATGTCAGACAGTATTGATTGCTTTAGGCCAAAAGCATCGAGGAGTATGATATTATTCAAGCATGGTTCATGCCATCTCAACGAGAGTCTTGTTCTTGCGCTCAACGACGCCATTCTGTTGAGGAGTATAAGGAGCAGATAATTCATGAATAATACCAAGTTCATCAAGATAATCATCAAGGCTAGTATTTTTGAATTCTATCCCATTATCACTCCTGATGAGTTTGATCTTGACGCCGAAGTTTGTAGAGGCCCTTGAGGAAAATCGTTTGAAGACTTCCTGCACTTCAGTTTTATACAAGATAATATGTACCCAAGTATATCTAGAATAGTCATCACCGATGACAAACCCATATAAAGATGATGAATTTGTTAGTGATGCATAATGAGTAGGTCCAAATAAAACCATGTGAAGCAATTCAAATGGACGAGTAGTAGTCATGATGGTTTTTGATGGGTGTTTGGATCTGGTCATCTTCCCAGACTCACAAGCACCACAGAGATGATCCTTGAGGAACTTGACAGTTTCGATGCCAATGACATGCTTCTTCTTCGCAAGGGTGTGCAGATTCCTCATGCCTGCATGACCAAGTCTTCGATGCCATAGCCAACCTTGTGAGGATTTTCCTAGTAGGCGTTTGGCTGGTTGAGGACCTGTAGAAAAGTCAACAATATACAAATCTCCTCTCCTAAAGCCTTCGAAGACTTTGGATTTGTCAGATTCCATGATGACTACACATCTATATTTTCCAAAGATGACAACCATATCAAGATCACAAAGCATCGAGACTGACATAAGATTAAATCCGAGAGATTCAACAAGCATGACTTTGTCCATGTGTCTATCCTTAGAAATAGCTACTTTTCCAAGTCCCAATACCTTGCTTTTACCTTTGTCAGCGTAGGTGATATGCTTCAGAGGTGATGGAGTCAGTGGGATATTCATCAGTAAGCTTTAATCACCAGTCATATGATTTGTGCACTCACTATCAAGAACCCACTCTGTGTTCTTGGGTTGATCACCCTGCAGATGAATTAGTACTGCTTACCATCTCATATGCTTCAGATCGAAGAATATGATATCATTTTCATCAGTTTTGATTTTCATCAACAATAACTTTGAGGAATTAGTAAGGACGAGTGAAATGATAAGTCATTTCATCAATTATTAGCTTGCGTCCTATCAAGCAATTTCATCAGGTCTCCAGCAAATTCTTCAGATGATGATTTTCATCTCGAGACCTGACCTACATAAGTGATTAGTTAGATTTCTTCACCACCCACATCCGAAGGGGTGGTAAAGAGTTCAGCATCCTGCGAGCACCATACGAGAATGGAGGTAATGATGCTAATGCACTTGTTTTCATGGTAGGGGGGTTAGAGTACTCATATGAATATGCAAAAAAGTTCTTTGTGGACTTATGCACATAATGATTTGAGGAATAGTGTGCATATTCTGGTCCCTTGAAGTTTCCCTGCATTTCAGAAGCATTAGTGCGAATACGAGCATAATTTTGACCATTTGAGGAATTTGATCCTCTTGATGACTTTGGCCCACCTCAGGGATTTGATCTGGGGTTCCTGTTCTTCATGGGTGACGTCATGATGACATTCACTTGAAGACTTTCCAAGCTGCTTTTGGGAACCCATATTTTCCTCAAGGGTGGTCCATTCCTGCAGTTAGTTCCAACATAACGAGCAAATACTTCACCAGATTGGTTTTTGAACAGTTTATAGTTTGAGTCAATTGACTCATATGAGGAATATGATGTTTCACGTGCAAAGCCTGTTAGAGTGGATGGATAAGCAGGAGGTCCTTTTGCAGCAACCCGTGAGGTTTGGGATACTGCTCACGTGTCCAGTATGATCCATCAACATTCAATTTCCTCTCAAAGGCAATGCCTTCTTTCCTAGGATTCCTGTTCAGAATCTGCTGTTTCAGTACATGACAAAGGGTTTGATGCCCTTTGAGACTTTTGTATATGCCTGTCATATACAATTCCTTCAAACCTGCATTTTCATCAGTAGCATTTGTGGTTTCTTCAAGTGAAGAATTTGATACCACATGAGTAGTTGAAGAATTTGTAGCAGATGAAGCATTTGATGATTCAGGTGAGGAATTTACAGTTTCATGTTCAATGCATTTGAGACAAGGCGGAATGAATTCTTCTTGAGCAGAACTGATCTATTGAGCAAGTAATGAATCATTATCCATTCGAAGATCATCATATAACATCCTTAGTTTCTCAAGATCAAGCTTCCTTTGAAGAAATTCATAGGACAACTTCTCATGATGGGCCAAGAGTGTGATATGACGTTCTTGAAGAGTCTCAAACTTGGACTGAAGACTTTTTGCATCTTCAGTGAAGATTTGAGTATGATTCAGTTCATCATTCAACAGATCATCGCTTTTGTCTAGCAACTTTTGAAGCTTTTCAAGAGCATGTTTAGAGTAGCTAGGCTTTTGATATTCATCAGGTTCACACTCGCTAGAATCAGAGGAAGATGAATGACTTGATACCTTTGAACCTTTTTCCATGAAACAATAGGTGGGAGCGAAGTCATCATCAGAGTCATCAGGATTGTCGATGTTGACGTTTTCTTCAGGGTTGAAGATTGACTTGTTGATGAAAGTGGTGGCTAGTGTGAGGCTTGCCACACCAGATTCAGATTCTTCTACAGACGCTACTTCTTCATCACAATCTTCAGACTCTTCCTCAGAATCCATTTCCTTGCCAATCAGTGCCCAAGCCTTCCTGTAGCTTGTCTTCTTGCGCGATGAGGACTTTGAAGATGAGGATTTTGATGATCTCTTCTTTTTCTTTGAATCATCAGAACTGTCATCCTTGTACTTCTTATTCTTTGATTTCTTCACCCAACGAGGACAATCAACAATGTAGTTACCAGATTTCTTGCACTTGTGACATATTCTCTTCTTGTAGTCTTCAGATGAAGATTCTAGCTTCCTCATATCTCTTCTTGAAGACTTTCCAAATTGGCGACATTTGGTGAACTTCTGGAATTTCCTCACAAGCATAGCCAGTTCTTGACCAAATTCTTCAGGGTCACCAAGGCTGCTGTCAGACTCTTCTTCATCAGATGATGAAATAGCTCTTGCCTTCAATGCACGTGATCTTGAGTAGTTTGGTCCATACATCTCTCTCTCTTTTCTTCTTGTTGGAATTCGTGAGTATTGAGTCTCTCAAGAATATCAGCAGGATCAAGCATCTTGTAGTCTCTCCTTTATTGAATCATCAGAACCAAAGTGTCAACTGATGGGTCAAGGGATCTCAGCAGTTTCTTCACCACTTCATGGTCTGTGATGTCTCTAGCTCCTAGTGCTTCCAGTTCATTTGATATGTCAGTGAGGCGATCAAAGGTATCTTGGCAATTCTCATTGTCGAGTCGTTTGAAACGATTGAAGGGATTTCGAAGAACATCAATGTGAGAGATTGTTTCGGAAACAGACGGGACACCTTTTTCCACAATGTACCAGAGGTCGTTATCAATAGCTTGGAGATGCATTTGCATCTTTGTCTTACATTAGGGGAAGTCCGTTTCCTCGTAGGTAAGACATCCCGCAGTAACTTTGATGATACCTACGGTCGACATAACTAAAACTCTAGGTGGTTAAACCAAAATCACACAGAACAAGGGAATACCTTGCTTTGATACCAATTGAGAGTGCGTTAAGTCGACTAGAGTGGGGGGGGGGGGTGAATAGGCGATATTTAATATTTCATCATTGATGAAATTCCTTTTGAAGAAAGTCCTGAGAGATGAAGAATGAGCAGCAAAAAGATGATGAAAACAGAATTGAAAACAGGTTTCAGTTAAGTCCTCAGAGTGTGGATTTAGATTCGGTTTGAACACGATATAAGTACATGGAATGCAGGTGATGAAAAACTGTGGTGAAGAATTTGAGGTGATGAAATTGATGAAAGTCTCCAGTAAAATTCTTCAAACAGTAAAAGTGAAAGTCTTCAACATACAACTGATGAATTGAAATAGTTGAAGAAATAGAATCCGAAGCTTGATGAAGATAGTGGTTGATGACCCAGTTCCAACTGCTGTGACAGTTGTACGTCTGGTTTGGAGAAGCTAGGTATTTAAACCTAAGGACACACAGTCCCGGGACACACAGTCCCTACTGTATTCTCCTTGAGATAAGGACACACAGTCCTCGCCCAACACTCGTGGTAAGTCTTGAGGGAAGACTTCCAAACCCTCACAAACTTGGTCACCAGGCGATCCACAATCGACTGCTGGATGCTCAAACCATACGCCTAGCCATCTGGAGGATGCATAGTCCTCATAGGTAATAGGCCTCGGTTCCACACAGGAACGAATTCTTCAGTGATGCTCAATCACTTGGGTTTGGGTTCGGTTTGGGTGTGTTTGGGGTTTTTCCTCACTTGATGAATTTCACTCACACACCTTGAGGAATTGGGTTGCTCAAATAGACAAGTGTCAGTTTCTCACGGAGCAACCAACCCACTAATGGTGGGAGGGGGTGGCTATTTATAGTCAGGGAGCATCCCGACATGATGTGACATAAATGGCCTCAATAATGTGACCGTTGAGTGGATAAGGTTTAGGACAGGTGTCGCCCACTGAGGCAACGGTCGGAACTTTCAACTGTGAAAGTCCCCATGTCTTCAAATTCCTCACTGGAGGATTTGATAGGTCTGGGTTGAGTTGAGCATCATGAGGAAAATCGATCATAGTGTTACCTTGATCCCCTTTAACAGTATGGCGTTCTTATGACTCAATAAAGAAGAAAATGAAAACACAAAGAGTAATTATTCAGACTTCAAATTCTTCACAGCATTTTCTTCAAGGATCATCGACTTCCTCAACTTCAATTTCTTCGTGAGGACGATCATTTTCATTGCAGCCTTGTTGCGATCAATGTCTTCAGGTACAGATGTAACTCTTCAACTGAAGTTATTTTCTTCAAGCTCGAAGTCTTCAACAGAGGAAGGAAATCTTCAACCGAAGCTATCATCGTCAGGATCAAAGTCTTCATGACCCGACCAAAGTCTTCAACCTGGGTCAAATTCTTCAAGATTTGACCAAAGTCATCACCTGATGACATACATTTTTAGGGGTCGATATCCATCGAATAACTCAAACTCCTCAGTGACTTATAGAGCCTGTGTACACTCACAAACATTGTTAGTTACTTAACCTATAAGTATTCAACTCACCAAAATCACGAAGGGCACTAGATGCACCTACATTAGCATTTTCACTTCTTGACTAATAACATGCTCTTTCAAAAAGCTTGAATCAATCTCATCAAAATATAAGAGGAAAAGCAAAAGTTAAAATTTATTAGTTGTTCTTTGACCAAGGACTTGTTTGCCATGGTATAATCAGTTTCCTTAGCCCTACTTTTGATTGTAATTGATATTACTCTTTCATATGAACCATATGAGTTGAGATTACTGTTGGGGATGGTTGAGTTCAGTAGAGAAATTATGATGCTTCTTGTCCGTATTCTTATTTATCGACACTTCACTCTCTAAACTTGTGGACACGTTTACTGAGCTTAGTATTCGCTTGGGGACAAGCGAGGTCTAAGCTTGGGGGATTTGATACGTCCAAAATGCATCACTATTTTGTATCATAATTTGTCTCTATTCATTGATATATTTCACAATATGATGCTGTACTTATAGTGTTTTGGCTTATTTTACACAGTTTACAACTTTCCGGTGCCAAAACAGCACACACAGGATGCATCGGGGAAAATAGCACGAAGAGTTACCATATCAGGACATCTCCAACTGTGCTAAAATTTATATGGAAGAAGTTTCCGATCAGATCACAAAAGATGGCTGAAGGAGGGCCGGAGGGGGGCCACAGGCCACCCTGCGACCTGCTAGCACGGGCCACCCCTAGGCCACGCCAGGTGGCCGCCTGGGTGGTGGGTCCCGCCTCCGGCGCTCTCCTTTGACCTATATAACGCTCCTGACCTAAAAGTTATCGGGGGCGGAGAGTTTTCGTGATTGCGCCGCCGCTCCATGGAGGAAACCTACAGAGAAGAAAAGACCTTTCCGGCGGGCAGATTCCGCCGGGGAGAACTCCTCCCGAAAGGGGAGATCATCGTCATCGTCATCACCATCGTCACAGGCATCATCGAGATCATCATCAACATCATCACCATCACCAGCACCATCTCCATCTTCACCTATCTCACTTTACCATTGCAATTGGAGTTGTACCTTGCACTATTTATCCCCTCTACTCTACCGGTGTTGATTACTCTTTTGTGATGAATGCTATTGAGTTTTTTTGGAGAATTATTATTATGACCAGATTTTTTATCATATTCATATCACCTCTGATCATGATCTCTTTATGTCTCGTGAGTAGTTCCTTTTGTTCTTGAGGACACGAGAAAAGTCTAGATGTTCGTAGTCATATGATTTTGAAGTAATATGTGTTGATCGATATTTAAGTTATGGTGTTATTATTCTAGTGGTGTTATGTGAACATCAACTACATAACACTTCGCCTTTTTAAGGGCCTAGAGGAATGCATCGTGTATAAAGAATGCTTATGGTGGTTTGTCGGAGTGACAGAAACGTGAACCCCAGTTCGCATACTTTTGCATGAGGGAGTATTGGATCCTAAAGCTTATTGCTATGGTTAGGCTTTGCCTTAATTCCTCTCTTGTATTTGCGGATGCTTGCAAGAAGGATTAATTACAAGAGTGTACTTGTCTTACCCTATACAGTGCACTAATTAAGATCCACCCACATAACACTTATCAATACAAAACATGTTACTATACGGAATATGGCGAAAGCACTTGACTATCTCTCCCATGTGTCCTAAGGAATGCTTTAGTCTTTATAAGTTCATTCCACCGGCTTATCCTTTGTGTTCAAAAGGATTGGGCCACTTGCTGCACCTCAGCACCATTTATTTTCATTGCATTTATTTCCGCTTGCTTATACCAGAAAACCCATAAAAAGTTACCTTTAAGTACTTGTAGTTATTCCTTGCTCAAGATCACTTGTTAGTACCTTCTGCTCCTTGTTGGGTTTGCACTCTTACTTATCGAAAAGGCTATGATAGATCCCCTACACTTGTGGGTCATCAGCGTGCGATCTTGTCATCGAGAGAGTTCGACGGAGACGGTACCACCGGCCAGATCATGGGGGGAAATCAGTAGAAGCAACGAAAACCTTATGCGTATGGCATATTTCAGGTGGAAAAAATGGAATCATGATGGACGATGACAAAAAACAGCCATGTATTCTTGTAAGTTGTTGCGTACAAATCGGACCTGACATTAGACCTCTTTCAATGTATTGGTGCTTGGATGAGGTGCTATGGGCAATAAAAAGCTTAGCAACTATTTTCAATGCATAGGTATTTAACTTTTGTTGCTAAGCTTTGTTCGTTCAATTGTTTAATCATTAAACTTATGCATGCATTGATTGGTAGCTATTTTACATAGGTTTACGTATTTAGCATTATTTCTTTCTTGGGTTATCATAGTGTTATTTCTTCTCTTTAATTACATTGACACATCATTATTTCGACACTCTTAGCACATGTACACTGTGGAGCACTCGAAAGGAGCTTAGCGACTTCAAAATCTGTGCGGATGATGACCATCTCTCATGTTTCTCGTGATCTGAATGTGGTCAGTAATTTTCTAGTAAAATTTTCTAGTACTAAGGGGGAATAGTAGTCTTATTGTTGCATTCCAATCAGAGAGCTTTATTCAACAAAAGAACTACTAGCCTCATCAGCCAAGAGGTTGGTGAGCAGGAAAGAGGATCTCGAGTCAGTCCAACTTTCGGTGACCGTCAATGTGCAAGGAAACTGCACAAAGATGGGCCGGTACATTGGGTGACCGATTTACATGTTGAATATCAAAATAAGAAAAGGAGTAAGCTAGCTTTCTCATCTCTAACAGGAAAGGTGCCACCACAGATAAACTATAGTGACGAGTTTTCGAGAGATTTACAATCTCCAAGGAATCGGTTTCCATGATCACATGTGAGAATCCATGCAGTTTTGCAAAGATCACCCCATCTTGCAGTGCCATAGTCTCACCAATAAACGGATCAGAGACCCCATAGTGGGGTTTACTCCATGCTCCTAGCAAAGCATTGCAAGAACGTGCAACGCCGCCTGCTCCAACTTTGCCAGAGTCCATACGAACAACCGCATCTATATTGATCTTGATCACCCCTGCAGCGGGTGGTTCCCACCCATGTCCCGGAAGGAAGGCATGAGATTGGGGTATATCCAAAAATTTCAGATCCTTCCGTATGCACTTGACTGAAGTAAAAGGGCCGAGTTGCTCATCATCATGTGTAACCCTATTTCTGGAGTGGAAAATAGACCACATGACCGAGATCATCTGATCCCTCTGTACCTTAGAAAACTGTCCATGGCATAGGATATCTTGAGACCATGTATCTTGGTGTAGGTGGGGCCTTCGAATACCGAATAACACATGTGCTTGTTCCCAGAACAAAGTTGCATGAGAGCAATGCACTAGCGCGTGCATCAAATCCTCATCCATCGCTGAGCGGACATTGCATCTACTGATGACATTGATATGATGGCGTCAAAGAGTGCACTCACCTGGAAGGATACCATGAACAACTCTGCACCATAAAACACGCACCTTCAGTAAAACCTTAAGCTTCCACATCATCTTCCACATCTATTTGTCAGCGTGTGAGGTGTTGGTAATCGTCTCTTCCTCTAGAGCAAAACGCTCTTTCCAAGTCACAAGAGCATGGTACGTGGATTTGACAGAGTAGAGGCCACTCCTTTCAAAAGCTCGGGCAAGATAATCATCACCACCAGCAGCGTGAAGTGGGATATTCAAAATAGCTTCAGCTTCAGGCAGAATGAAGAAATGGCGAACAACATCTTGCCGCCATGTCCAGTTTTGAGAATCAGTAAGCTGATCAACTGTACTGAGAGTAGTGCCCCCCGGTATGACCAAGGATGCTAGGGTGGATAGACCAGGGATCCACTAATCCTCTCAGATTGATATAGATCTTCCTTCGCCCACCCGCTTGATCAAACCTTCCTTGAGAGCCTCCGTGCCTGCAACGATAGCTCACCAGATTGCAGATGAAGACAACGCGACAATAGCTGCCATGAAATCTCACTCGAGGAAATAACGACCCTTCATTACCCATTTACCCTAGCACACAACGAATTTGGGTTAGTAATAAACCTCCATTCGTGTTTGCCTAACAACGCCAGGTTAAACTGTTTGACGTCCCAAAACCCCATGCCACCACAGGCCTTAGACGATGAGCGCTTCTCCCATGATATCCAATGCATCGCTCGACTATCAAGGGAACCGCTCCACCAAAACTTTGCCATACTGGTAGTAAGACTGTTGCAAACTTTCTTTGTTGACTTGAAGCAAGTCATGCTGAAGGTTGGGATTGCCTGAATAACTGATTTAATCAATGTTTCTCTCCCTGCACAAGCCAACATGCTCTCAGCCCAGCGACATATCTTGCTCCTGGATTTCTCTCCAATGTGATCAAAAGTATCACTCGTAATCCGTCCTACTGCGGCTGGCAAACCCAGATATTTGTCACTGGATGCCTCGACCTGGATACCCAGAATCAGTTTTAGAGCCTGTCTCCGATTGGTAGGAGTATTATGCGAGAAAAAAAACTGCACTCTTATCTCTGTTGACAGACCGTCCGGAGCACATCCCATAAATGAGTGAAATAGCATTCAACCTATCAACACTTTCCTGGGTTGCACTAATGAAGATAAGACAATCATTAGCAAACAATAAGTGATTCACCCACAGAGGTCTGAAGGATACTCTTAAATTCAGACCTCGAGCTCGAGGACGTAGTTTCCCTATAAAAAAAGCATGTGATCGGGGCATCCTATTAGTAAACCCATTTGGACGGATTTATCAGATTGGGATATTCTTGATCGATTTGGTCGGATATGTAGAAATCTTTTTCATTATCATAGTGGATCTTCGAAAAAACGGACTTTGTATCGACTAAAAATGAATAGAAAGTAAAAAGTAAAACGATTCCTTTTTTTTTGTAAATATCTTTATTTAGATAATAACTAGGTAACGAAGTTATTTGATTAACTTTTTGAATTTAACCAACAACAAAAATAGGAATGGTGAAATTGGATCTCCTTGGCGCAAACCGCATGAAGGAGTGACTATAGGTAGGAGCTCCCCATTCACTCTCACCGTGAACCTGACCGAGGACGCACATCGCATCACAAGGTTCACAAACTGACAGCTAAAGCCAAGCTTGAGCATGATTGCCTCCAAGTAATGCCATTCAACACGGTCATAGACTTTCATCATATCCAACTTAACAGCACAAGAATAGTTTATCCCTTTTTTTCTGTCTCCTCGTAGTATGAACACTTTCAAATGCCACAACCACATTGTGAGTAATCAAGTGTCCAGGGACGAATGCACTTTGTTCCTGTCCCACTACTCCATCCATGTTCTCCTTCAAACGATTAGTAATCATCTTGGCTGCAATCTTATAGAACACTTGACACAGATAGATGGGTTGGTATTGGCTAATAGACTGGGGTTTCTTACCTTCGGAATAAGAGTGATGGATGTATCATTGAACCCCACCAGAAAGTCACCACCATTGAGAAAACCAAGAATAGCTGGCATAAGATCACCTTTAATCAGGTCCCAATGGCACTAGAAAAAACCCACAGTAAAACAATAGATACCTGGGGCTTTGGAGGGTGACATCTGGAATAAAGCTGTATGAACCTCCTCCGGCACGAACAATTTATCCAGGAACGCATTCATATCGCCATTGACTCGCTCCGGAACAAACTGCAGCAGCTTGTTCATATCATTGTAGCCTTGCAACGTGTATAAGTTTTGATTGAACGCCTGCACCTCTACTCTACTTTATCTTCAACTTCGGACTCGCAAATAGACCCATCTGCACAGCGAAAATTGGCAATTCTATTGATCCGCTTCTGCTGCGCTGCTTGTGCATGATAGTAAGATGTATTTCTATCCCCTTGCCGAAGCCAAGGGACACGAGAATATTGTCTGATCCATATTTCCTCTTGCCTCAATGCCTCACAAAGTTTCAACACCGTGGCCTTTTCCTCATCGCAAGGTCCCCTCCCAATAGAGTGTTGCATTAAATGATTCAGTTTTGTCTGCAGCTTCTTCACCTTCTTGGCTAGGGAACCAAACTCCTTCGCACCCCAAGCCCCCAACTTGCTCTGAAGCTGCATCAGGGTGGCCTGGATACTTACAAGGCCATGCCCAGAGTGATTTTGCCGCCACATCTTCATGACTAACTGATCATACTCCACATGAGACTGCCACACATCTTCATACCGAAAATGTTTTGGACCCCTTTGGAATTGCACATCTTCGGTGTGAACTAGAACCAAACAATGATCTGATTCAACCACACTGATATGGCGAACCCGCACATGCTCAAACATTTGCAAAAAAGGCTTCATTCGCCAAACCTCGATCAAGACGAGCTTTTACATTCATGCCTCCCGCTTGACGATTATCTCATGTATATGGCAGGCCTGTGTACCCAAGGTCTTGCAAGGAGCAATCCTCCAGGGCTTCATGGAATGCACACATTTTCCATTCCGGTCTTGCTGCCCGACTGAAGTGCTATGTACCAAACAAAGTTTCGTTGAAATCTCCTAGGCACAACCATGCTTGGTGTGGGATTGCATGCAATGTCCTTAAGCATCTCCAAGTACGGTGCCTATCTTCACTTCTCGGAGCTCCCTAGAGTCCTGAAAACCTCCACTCTAATGTGGACAAATCAGCTTTCTGAACCACAACATCAATATGGCTGGAACTAAAGTTTCTCAAATCAACCACTACATTTCTTGACCAAAATAGGCCAATGCCCCCACTAAGTACGGAACTATCCACCGCAATACAGCCAGCAAAACCGAGATTAAGCTGCAGAGATTGCACCCTCTTAGCACTGATCTTTATCTCCATTACAAAGAGCAGCGTGGGCCCTTCTTGCTTCACAAACTTGAGAAGCTCTTGAACTTCCTCGGGGTTCCCAATCCCCCGGCAGTTCCAACTGATGCATCTCATTGGCTCAGGCAGGGCTGACCAGCAGCCGCTTTGGAATTATCATAATTAGGAGGGGTAGGCTTCTTCTTCTTCGGGTCAGGCTCGTGATTTAGTATCACCGTCTTCCACCCCGCATTACCAACAACACCATCATTTTTCTAAGCCTTAAACACCACCATATCAATAGTTGAGATGCCAGCAGTCATAGGAGTATCTATGCCGGGCAACGCTAGCGGCTCCACCCTACGATAAACTTTCTCTACCCGAGGACCACCCTTCCTCTTCGGATTGAATCGTTATTTTGCCAGTGATGTAGCCTCAGTATTGGTAGCAACTTTGTTAGTCGAGATGAAGCATCCTTCTTGTTAGATGCAGAATTTTGATGTTCTCTAGATGATCCATCGCTCGAACCAGAAGCCCTCCTGTCCTCAAACGCTCGTAGGCTAGTTTTAAATGACAGGTCTCCATTGTCATTGCGGGTACCTCGCGTAGGACAAACCATATGAGCATGGCCAAGACGACCACACAAGAAACAAAAAATTGGGACATGCTGATGATGAGAGAATATATATACATCTCGCCCCCTCGTTGGTTACCCCAAGTGCAAGGTTGAGATGTAGTCAACAACAAGTTTCGCTCACACGGAGACTGTAAGGTTTATGGAACCACGAGGACTCCGAGGTTCAACGAGTAGGTGTCCGCTGCTCTGGCGCTAGCAGAAGACGTGGACCTGCACACACAACAAATAACTTTGCTCCCAACGAGTACAGAGAGATTGTGAATCTCTCTGGCCTTGCAGTTTGTACAAAGCACAAGCGGGAATAGTAATGGTGATTGCAACGGGAAAGGAAATAAAGTAGTAAATGATGAAGGTGTAAACAGTGGTGGAAATATGGACTGGAATATCATGATGTTCACTAGTGATGTCTATCTCCCAAAAGACGATAAACAACTATGCGAGGTAAACAAATTACAGCTAGGCAATTGACAGAATTATAAACGCACCGCAATGCTAATCATGCTCCTTGATTGTTAGAGCTCAAAAGTAATGGGCAGTACGCCAATACAAGTAGACCGTTTATTCATCAACATCTACTTACTAATCATCCACCTTGAGATATCTATCCAGAACATCTCGCTGGTATTAAGTTGCGAGTCCCACCCAAAGTGTAAACTCAAAGCAACGGACAACTACATTAACGAACTTTGCGTAAGGTAAACAATCCTTGCAACCGTGGTCACAAGCACTGTTGTTTTCTCCCTGGTGGCAACATCACATCCCCTAGTCTCATGTTTCTGTCACTCAAGCTAGACATCAGGGGGCATGAACCCATAATCAGGCATAACGCTCCCTCTTGGACTTACAATCTACTACTCAGCCAAAGCAATAAATAGCAACGGAGAACATGCATGAATCACTAAAGAATATAATATAAAAGGAGAACCAAATATATAACTCATAATAATCTAAACATAATCTCATAATCCATCGGATCCCAGCAAACTCAGCATAGCAACAACATGATGATTACATATATGCCTTGATCATGTAGGGCACCTCACATGGACTAACCATTGAAGCACAAGATTGGAGAGAAGACATCACATAGCTACTTGTCATGGACTCATGGTCCAAGGAGGACTACTCATTGCACGTCCAGGAAACATCCATGGTGGTGAAGAAGCTCGCGAAGATCAAACCTCCCTCCGGCAGGGTGCCGGGAAGAGGTCTCCTAACGCTCCCGATCTCAAAAGCGCTGCGGCGGCAGAACGGTGGAGGAATTCACGATTCTGGATACGGTACGAGGGTTTTCTCTCGGAAGGGTAAATATAGGCCAAAGGAGGGCGTCAGAGGAGGTGGGGCTCTCCCAGGCGGCCTTAATGTGCGGCCTGGGGTTAGGCCGCGCCACCAGGCCGCCTGGAGGCCTGGAGGCCCCGTGTGGCCCCTCTTCGGTGATCTGGAAGCTTCCGTCATGTAGATTTTTATATATTTTTATCGGGATTTTTGGGACTTTGGAAAATTGGGTAAAAGTCGCTGCAAAAAAGACATCAGCAGACAGAAACTGGCACTGGGTGCACTGAGTTAGTAGGTTAGCCCAAATATTTGTAAAATGGTATGGAAGTGTTGCAAAACATATAACAATGTCACCCAAAAGACCATGGAACAAGCAGAAATTATAGATACGTTAGGGACATATCACTTGCTCATATTGAATGTCATACCAGTCCCTAGACTTTCTCTTAGCAGAATCAATCAGGAGCTATCTACGCAAGGGTTTGTTCACATCAATCGTAACCCTAGCTTGTAGAAAACCTCCAACGGGATCTAATTGTACAGAGGTCACATCTTAATCTATCTGTTTAGCAATAGCTTTTCCCCATGTCTCAGACTACAGGTTGAACGACAGGTTAAGAACACTATCCCATACCTGCAGCTTGTCAAACTTTAGCTCCGACGGCTTCATGCAATCTTCAAACTCAGCAAGAATCACTGCATGCCGACTCACGTGCCACGGAGATCCATCACGCACATGATCACGATCCAGGCAATTCTCAGACTCCGCCACAAACATGTTCTCTCCCATCGGCCTGAAGAATAAGCCCCTAGGGTTTCCCCAAGCCAGCCTCAAAGCACTAGCAATGGTCTGAACATGAAAAACCTTATGATGCAACACTTGCCAGTGATCGCCCACTTCTGTTGTCCCCCTTCGTCAAGATCGTCCACCACCAATGGGGTAGCTTCCTCCTCAGTGAGAACCAACTTTCCCATGGCCTCCTCCATCATTTCTCTCGTCACGCGAGGTGACGTGTCCCGTGGTGCTTCCACTGGGATCTGAAGATGTAGCCATCACCGGACCAGAGAGGTTCGCCCCACCGACAATGGTCGAGAGCGCTATGTTCCACCGAAACCCTAATCGCCGCCGCAAGGGCTCCTAGTTTTTTTGGGGAAAATCCATCGTTTTTGAGTGTACATGATGGGGAACAGTAGTTAGGCTAGGGTCTAGTATCCCTGAGGTAGTTGAACTTTGTAAGAAAGATTGTATTATGGATGTTCCTTAAGTAATAAAGTTTTATTAACCACAAAAAAATGTTGGGACTCGGACTACATCACCATCTAGAATTTGAAGTCAAGAAAATAGAATGATCGATTATGTTTTTTTAAATCACGATTATGTTTGTTGCAGCGAAACTCCAAGGTGAGCTCCCTCCCTCTTAAGGTGCCCAGTTGGGCCAGAAAAGAAGCCCGATTTGGTGATGCTACTCCTACTACCATCAAATGACACGTTTTGAAAATAGAACAAAAACTTTGAAAAATGATGTGTGACCATCCGCATGTATATACGGGGAAAATATAAAATACTACATGTCTTGCAATAATCCATGATGAAAATAAAAAGGGAAATAATAAAATTGTCGTCTGACCCGTACCAAAAATGTAAAATTTGACATGTCTTACAAATTTCCTAAAATTTGCCATGTTGTGTACATGTGTCAAGTTTTCACGTGAACATTGAAAATTCATTGCGATGTTTCTTATATTCAAACTAGCATGGAAGTATACTGATGAAACCATGAGAACGACAAAATTGGCCCTTTTCAAAAAGTACAACACAAAATTAACCATTTTTAAAAAATGGCCCTTTTGCACAACACGAGGGCCCAGGGTGCCAGGCTAGACAATATGACGCCTTAGTCAAGGGCACCATGCTAGTGCGCTAAACCGCCACATTAGCTCGATTAGGACCGAGCAAATGGCGCATGACGCCCTAGGTAGGGGGTGCGTGGTGTGAAGGATGACGTCTTGGCTCAGGGCCGCCATGCCCCTTCGCTGGTAATGGCCCAGCCCCCACCCCACCCAGTTCTTATTTCTTTCTATTCCTTTGTTCTTTTTCTTTTTTGCGTGGCCCCTCTCTCCCCCTCAAATCCTTGGAAAAAGTGATGGATCAGAGGTAAAATGGTAGATCTACTTGGCATTTTGATCCTTAAGGTATTCCTCTCCCTCTCTATCGGTGTTATGGGAACCGGGGTACCCAGACCTGCCTTCCTGCGGGCCAGGGCTGGCTCACATCATCTACCAAGGATGGCGCCACTCAAGACAAGGCCCTCGCGAGGGCCCGAGCCTCGCGAGGAGGAGAAGCACCAAGGCCAAGAGGGGGCCTCCTCAGGACCCCTCCGGAGCGGCGGAGATTCCGATGCAAGGCCCGGCCTCAGGAGTCAAGGATGACGCGAGGAAGTACAAGCAAGTGATGACCCACAAGTGTAGGGGATCTATCGTAGCCTATTCAATAAGTAAGAGTGTCGAACCCAATGAGGAGAAGAAGGTACTGACAAGTGATCTTGAGCAAGGAATAACTACAAGTACTGAAAGGTAACATTTTATGGGTTTTCTTGTATAAGCAAGCGGAAATAAATGCAATGAGGGTAAATGGTGCTGAGGTGCAGCAAGTGGCCCAATCCTTTTGAACACACAGGATAAGCCGGTGGAATGAACTTACAAAGAATAAGGCGTTCCCGAGGACACACGGGAGAGATAGTCAAGTTCTTTCGCCATATTCCGTCTAGTACTATGTTTTGTATTGATAAGTGTTATGTGGGTGGATCTTAACTAGTGCATCGTCTAGGCTAAGACAAGTACACTCTTATGATTAATAGCTCTTGCAAGCATCCGCAAATACGAGAGAGAAATTAAGGCAAAGCCTAACCATAGCAATAAGCTTTAGGATCCAATACCCCCTCATGCAAAAGTATGCGAACTAGGGTTCAGGTTTCTGTCACTCCGGCAACCCACCATAAACATTCTTTATACACGATGCATTCCCCTAGGTCCTTAAAAAGGCGAAGTTTTATGTAGTCGATGTTCACATAACACCACTAGAAGAATAACACCATAACTTAAATATCAATCAACACATATTACTTCAACATCATATGACTACTAACACCTAGAATTTTCCCATGTCCTCAAGAACTAAAGGAACTACTCACAAGACATAAAAGAGATCATGATCAGAGGTGATATAAATATAATAAACAATCTGGTCATAGCAATAATTCTCCAACAAAACTCAATAGCATTCACCACAAAAGAGTAATCAACACCGGTAGAGTAGAGGGGATGAATAGTGCAAGGTACAACTCCGATTGCAATGGTAAAGTGAGATAGGTGATACTACCTATGTTGCATGTAGTAAAACATCACAAAAAGGAAAAGAAATCTGACATAGAATCAATCTATGGATATATTCAAGAACAAGAACTGTTCTTGAGCCCGCCCAATTTGACGAGTCCTTATGTGGACATTTCCAAAAAGGGAAATACGCCATTTTTAGCACCAGGACAAATCACAAACAAAAAAATAAAACGACAGGGAAAAATATATTAGGAGGGGGTCCCACCTGGCAGTGGCCCCTCTCTAAGTGACATGTGGGACCAGGGGGCCCACTGTCATACATACACACACACAACTATCCACACCAGATCCAGCACACCACAATTCAGAAAAAGAAATATGCAGAGGGGAGGTTTCGAACCCATGACCTCTCTCTCAAACATGCGCTGTGCTACCACTGGGCTAGCACTCTGTTGCTGTTCTAAAAGGGGAAGCAATCCAACTAAACTACTCTGCTACCGAATCCACCATAGGGGAAAATACACCGCAAACAAAAGGGGCGCCAGGGGGGACTCGAACCCACAACCTCCTGGTGGAGGCTCGGTATTGGTGCCATTGGGCTAGAAGGGGGGTTTCGAACAAGGAGGGGGTTCTGCTCCCTTTAGGCTTTGTTTGGTACTAGTGTATTTTAGGGAATTTATGGGGATTATCCCGGTCAAACCCCTCAATCCCCACATATCCCATAACACCATTTGGTTCTAGTGTATTTGACATATTTCATCCCTACATTTGCCCCCAAATTATAGTGCATTTTTCTCAATACCCAATACACTACCCCTACCTAGTGTATTGGGGATAAATGGGGATTTGAAGGGATTGGGTGAAGGTTGGGGTTTCACCCAATCCCTTGGGGGATTATCCCCACCAATCTCCTCCAAAACACTAGTACCAAACAAGGCCTTAGGCCGAACCCACTGCGTCTTCTACCTTCAGCCGAACCTGCAGAGGAGCAGAGCTCGACGCCGGCGAGCGATGCAACCACCATGGCGGCAGGGAACCACCAGCGAGGGATGTAGGGAGCTTGGGGACTCCATTCCCATGGCTAACGCGAGGGAGGGGGGAAGCTGACGGCGCGCAAGGAGCTCGTGCTCCCGACCATGGCTGACCAAGACGGCATCGAGGACCTAGTGCAGAGGGCCCCATATACAAGCGACGAAGGAAGAGGGGGGAGGAGAGGCTCACCCTGGATCACGTCAACGGAGAGATGGGCGCAGTGAAGAGGAAGAAGAGGCGAGGCAGCTCCGTGAGCCTGCTGCTCCTGCTCTTGCGAGGGTGATGGCGGAGGCAATGCCAGGGAGGGGGATCCACCTTCCTAGCGACAAAAATGGAACGGGGGAGGATCCAGCATCCTCCCTCCGCCCTTGATCACCCCGGAGGAGCTGCCGGCGATGAGGGGGAAGGGTGGCGACCGGCGGCGTTGCTCTGAAATAGAACCTGACCTTCCTCTGATGTCTCTGAATCTTACCTGAGGAGGTCAAGATGGGAATGGGCCGGGCCGGACCTGACCCCGTGGCCTCAAAGCCAATTTCATGGGCCATGGGTCGACCCATTATGATAAAATCATATGGCCTCGTTGGCCCATTGGGTACCCCAGGGATGACCCAAAATTCAGTTAGACTTCCACAGTTTTAATGAGCAAACATCATAATATGAATTAAATAGAAGTTACAAAGGAAGCATAAGTCCATTTTCAATTCTTTTCGCAGCCAGTACATCACAATCACATTCGTTGACGATATTACATGTTTAATGAGCATCAAGCTACATCTTTGAAGGAGCAGCGACTACATCTCGAAACTTCAGTAAATTATAGAGAAAGCTGACATCTTTTTGCTTCATCATCTACTCGAGGTTAACATCAATTGCCGCAAAAAGCTTCAGTCCTCATTGTCTGTATTTACAAGGAAATGTTACAAGAGTAATTATGTGCAAATATATGAACAGAAATTGAAAACAAAGACCTTATTGGAAACGAATATCCAGTGACCTCAAAGTATTTTGACATATATGTAATCCCTTCAAACCCCAGTGACCACAAAGTGGTTGACAATAACTGATATTTAGATAGACAGTCATATGATCTACATCATAGAAAACATCAACTGATATTCAGATAGACCAAATCTGTCACACTCACACCATAGCAGGCATCTAAGCAATGCACAAAACCTCGCCCATGGCGACCACAATAAAAATGGCCAGTGCCGCACTGCTCTGCTTTACCCAACACCAACCAACTAGTAACGATTTGAGGCAAGTCAGTGCAGAATTGGTTCAAAACAAGTCGAACAATTTGTAGTTCTTTTTTGGTCGCAATGCTTTACCCTTGCGCAGAAATAAACCAAGAGAATTTCTGGGTTTTGTTTTTCTATCGGAATACTGAACCCCTTGTGTAGAAGAAAACCAAGATAATTTTTAGCAAATCTGTAACGACATTCTTTTTCACTAAATTTCTAGTTCTAACATATTATCCATGTAGCCCCAAGTCAAAGGCAAAAATTGAGACAACACACTACACATCCTCCAATGTCCAAATTTTGCTTTGCAGGTTCGTCTGCACAACAAAATCATGTGTCTTGGACAGCAGGAAGCAGTTTATAACCTGGAGAAAAACCTTATTTATACAGTGATCAATGGTGTCCATGTAAAGGTGGAGCTGGGAATGAAGTTTGGGTCATCCATAGATGTTCTTGCATGCTCCTGTAGAAACATTACAGACATGGTGAGGCTAGGGAATCACGCAGGTGAACGGGGTCTTGAAGGTAACCGGCAAGAAAGTCTTACCTATGAAAAGTTGGAGAGGACGGCGATCGGGATGGCATGCTCAACGACGTCCGGGACGACATACTCGAGGCGAAACACCGGCGACAGCAGATATACTCGATGGCATCCGACGACGACGGCGTCACAGGTGGTCGGGGGCGTTGAGCATCTGGCTGCAGCAGTCACTAGAGATGGTCGAGGGCGTTCGGTAGCGGAAGCGATGGTCGAGGGCATCCACCGGTAGAGGGTGGCGGCAAAGATGGTCGAGGGCGGCGACGGAGATGGTCGGGGGGACTCGCGGCCTCAGGGGAGGCTGGAGCTGGAGAGATCGACAGGGGTAGGGCACATTGATAATCTGGCTGGGTCAACCTGTGTGACCCATTGGGTTGCACGGTGCCGGCTTCACTGGATCATATATGTTTTCAGGCCAACCCACTTGGCCCATTGGCCTTGACTTTTTGGGGTCGGGTCAGTGACCCAGCGGTCTGACCCAGCCCATTACCATCCTGATGAAGGGGGGAAAGAAGGAGGGAGAAGGAGGTGGTGGCAGGGAGAGGGAACCCTAGGGAGGCACACACGCCGAGGAGGCTTAAATAGGCGATGGCTTGACGATGTTGGCATTCATGCCACGACCACGCGTCTCTCTCTCTCTCTCACATCTCCCTCGTTGTTTCGGACGGAAAGCAGGGAGGAGGGGGACGGCGTCAGGAAGGAGGAGAGGGGAACGACCCTAGGGCCAGGGAAGGAAGGAGATGGGCCTCAGAACCTAACTGCTCTCTCACTCCCTCTAGAAAAATAAAACACTGCTTACCTTTTAAAAACAAAACTAGTTTTGAAAAGAAATAAATCTAGGGAAAAGAAAGGAATTTTTTCAAGGTAAAAATACTTTTGGAAAATATAAAATGAGCCCCCTATTTATAAAAATAGGTGGAACATTTTAGGTAAAAGAAAAGTAAAATGTTTTTAACAATCTGCTCCTGTTTTTGAATTAAAAGGAAATGAAAATAACTTCCAACAAATGATTGTTTCCACCCACAAATCTTTGAAAAGGGTTTTAAATCACTTGAACATTTTTAATAGGCCCAAACAGAAACTTCCAACCTGTCCTATGCTATTTAAAAGAGAGTAGTGGGTTTTTTGGACATGGTGCAAGTAAGGTTTTTTGAAGGGCTCTTGTTGCACCCACACCACACTCCACAAAAACACTCACAAGACACATGCAATCACATACTCCACCAAGGTGACACCGCCACTCCAAGATCAAACAAGGAAGACTAAAGAATTAAAGCTATGCGTGATGCATGAGATGCACATGAAATGACAACATCACCAAGTCTCACATCCATTCATATTGCACCACAAGGTTGCCAAACATGGAAAGGATTACAAGAAGGGGAAGGAAATGCACTTCGGCTGTTACAGGGACCCACCACCGAGGCGGCCTCCTTGCACGACCTAGGTGGGGGCCGCGCCACCAGGCCGCCTGGGTGCGTGGTGGCCTCCCTCCGGCCCTTCTTGGGCCTGTCTTCGTGATCTGTTCGGAAACTCTTTTCGTGTGATTTTCAGCTTATTTGGAGATGTTCTGATATGGTGACTCTGCATGCTCTTTTCTCCGTTGAATCCTGCGTCTGCTGTTTCGGCACCGGAAAGTTGCAAACTGTGTAAAATAAGCCAAAACACTATAAGAACAACATCATATTGTGAAATATATCAATGAATAGAGACAAATTATGATACAAAATAGTGATGCATTTCGGACGTATCAACTCCCCAAGATTATACCTCACTAGTCCCCAAGCGAATACTGAGCTCGGTAAACCTGTCCACAAGTTTAGAGAGTGAAGTGTCGATAAATAAGAATACGGACCAGAAGCATCATAATTTATCTACTAAACTCAACCATCCTCAACAGTAATCTCAACTCATACGGTTCATATGAAAGAGTAATATCAATTATAATCAAAAGTAGGGCTAAGGAAACTCATCAAACCCTGGCAAACATGTCCTTGGTCAAAGAACAACTAATAACTTTTAACTTTTGCTCTTCCTCTTATAATTCGATGAGATCGATTGGAGCTTTTTGAAAGAGCATGTTATTAGTCAAGAAGTGAAAATGCTAACACAAAGGAAGATGTTTGCTTTAGCTAGGCTTAGCAAACAACTTACTTATCTTAATGATAACGTCAACAAAGTTGTGATATGGCAAATATCAATGAAACAATATAAATGTATGCATCCTTCTCAACATAAGGTGTCTACTCTTTAAAGGATACAGAGAAGTAGGTTTACTGACTCAACATAAAAGTAAAAGACTGGCCTTTTGTAGAGGGAAGTAGGGAATGCTCATGTGCTAGAGGTTTCAGAGATTTTGAAATCGAAAAGATTGTAAAACAAGCTTTTGGGAGGTGCTTAATTTGTCAACGAATGCTAGCAGACAGCCCAATACTTCTCATGCTAGACAAGTTTCAAGGAACGGCTCCCAAAGTGGGGACGATCACATCCCCTTAGTCTCCTTTGTTTATCACTACCAAAGTTTACCGATTTCTCATGAACAAAGTGTGAATGAGGTTTTGTTTGTTGCTATTATCTTTTATGAGCTGGGCACACTCATGCCAGTCCCTTCTTGTATTAGGGGTTCGTAGATTAGACATGCAAACGTAGGATAAAACTTGTCCAGTATGAGAAGATCATGAATTATCTACTACTTCCTCATGAGCTAAAACAGAGGCACAAAACATCAGTAATATTTTGAAGGTTTAAAGATAGCACATGAGTAATATACTTTAGGAGTGGCGGTGAAATACCACATATAGGAAGGTATGGTGGACTCTTAGGAAGGTTGAGGTTTCAGGGTATGGATGCACAAGCAGTATTCCCGCTTAGTACAAGGGTTGGCTAGCAAAGGTTTTTGAGAGCAGCCAAATATTGTTGACCTAGATGCAAAACAATATAAAGTTTAACATAAAGAATTGGCATAAAACAACAAGTTGTCTTCCTTGTCAGCATAACACTTCAAGCATAAGAACATAAAGGTTTTGGCTACATCGCTACTAGAAAAACTCATGCTTGTTGTTATGACCAATGCTATGTTTGCCAAGATTGAGTAAAGTTCTCAAAGCCATACCTGATATATAAGATCAATCCTCCCATAAGAATCAGCAAATAAGATCGATTGCATGAAGAGAATACCCAGTGCAGTAAAGAAACCAATAGACTTCTCATTAATATTCCATCATAGACAATGCACACTCACGAATACAAGACTCTCGAAAAAGGGGTGATAGACCTCAATGCAAACACCTATTTCATAAGATAACTTCCCTAAACATGATATGACACTAGACTTGATCACAAAAGATAAAAGATAAAGATAAAGACACTGGGCACTCCCCCAAGATTGGAGCAAGCCAAGGGAATGCCATTACCCATGAAGATTTACTCTTCATCCTACTTGTTGCTCTTCAAGTCGGCTATTATGCGCTAAAGGGTTTGGTTTTCAACTTCCAATATGGCCACCTGTCCTTTAAGCACACGAAAGTCTTCACAGAATTGGTTAGTGATTCTGTAAGCTTCATATATAGAAGATGACACAGGTGGGGCTCCCGATGGAGGGACAGTTTCTGAAAGGTTCAGAGAAAGATCATGTTGAGGGTTAATAAACCCTACTAGGATGGGGTTGCTGGAGTTGGATCCTGATGATGATGGATCTCCTTCTTGCTAGATGGTGACCATCTTGACTTCCTCTCTCATGAAGCGCTCCATCTCCGCTTGTCTTGCGGCAATTTCTTCATTAGTAGCCCATCCGGTGACCTTCCCTTGATTGATATCTTGCTGGACACTGCGGAGACGACGACTCATGTAGTCTTCCACGCTCGAGTCACAAGAAGACATCTCAAACAATAGTTCCCTAGCCTGACATAAAAGATCAAAAGAGAAAACACACGGAATCATAAGATACAAAGCCGGGACGATCCTGGAAAATATATAGGAAAAATTTCTGCATCGAAAGGAAGGTAACAAGCCAAAGTAGGGTCGGAGACGGACTCCTAGTGGCCGAGGCGGCCTGCCGGCGCGGCCAGGGGGTAGGCCGCGCCACCAGGTCGCCTGGAGCCCCGGGAGTTCCCCTCCGGCTCCACTTCCGCTCGGCATTTTCCTATTTTTGGAAAAATATATAATACATAACTTTTTATTGATTTTCGCGAAGTTTCCTTACCGTATTACATACCTACTCTTGTTCTGCCTCTGCCGGTGTCTGACACAGTGCTGCAATATGTTCTTCGTGAGTAGCTATCTTATCACGTCCCCCTCTACATTGATAGGGTCTCCTCCTAGGTAATGTTTGAGTCTTTGCCTATTCACAACCTTTGGTTTGGTGCCTTCAAAATTGTTAATCTTGATTGCACCGGAGCGGTAGACCTCCTCGATATGGTATGGTCCTTCCCACTTGGAAAGTAATTTACGTGGAGAAAACCTGAAATGAGATCTATACAACAAAACTTTATCACCAACATTAAATTCACGTTCCAAAATTCTCTTGTCATGCCATTTCTTTATCTTTTCTTTGAACATTTTCACGCTCTCGTAAGCTTCACTTCTCCACTCATCTAGAGAAGTCAAGTTCATGAGAAGCTTTTCACCAGTAAGCTTTGGGTCAGCATTAAGCTCTCTAACAACCCAGAAAGCTTTGTGCTCTAACTCTAAGGGTAGATGACATGCCTTGCCTTGAACCATCTTATACGGAGACATTCCCATGTGATTTTTGTAAGCAGTTCTATATGCCCACAAGGCATCTCCTAACTTTGTGGACCAGCCCTTCCTAGAACTGTTCATTGTCTTTTGCAAGATCAACTTGATCTCTCTATTGGTGAGCTCAACTTTCCCACTTGTTTGAGGGTGGTAGGGTGAAGCAATTATATGGTTAACATCATATTTGGCTAGAGCCTTTCTACAATCTCCACGTGTAAAATGTGATCCCCCATCGGTCATGAGGTACCTAGGTACACCAAACCTAGGGAATATTACATCCTTGAGCATTTTCAAAGATGTCTTGTGGTCAACACTTTCAGTGGGGATTGCTTCAACCCACTTGGTCACATAATTAACAACTACTAAGATGTGAGTGTATTAGTGTGAAGGAGGAAAAGGACCCATAAAATCAAAACCCCAACAATCAAAAGGCTCAATGACTAGAGAATAATTCATAGGCATCTCATTGCTCCTACTAATATTACCAACTCTCTGACACTTATCACAAGATAAAACATAATTTCTAGCGTCTTTAAAAAGAGTAGGCCAATAAAAACCTAACCGGAGAACCTTGTGAGCGGTCCTCTCACCGGCATGATGTCCTCCATAAGGATTGTCGTACCATTGTCTCAAGATATCCTTCTGCTCATTCTCCGGTATGCATCTCCTCAAAATCCCATCCGCACCTTCTCCTCAAAACAGCCAGCTACTCATCGGGAAAGCTATCATTGACCGAAATAGGATCTTGTGGTATGTCCTCCATCCTGTAAAGGTTGTCGGCTACACTGTTGTCTGCTCCCTTCCTATCAACAATATGCAAGTCAAATTATTGAAGAAGAAAGAACCATCTGATAAGCCTTGGTTTGGCATTCTTCTTCTGCATAAAATACTTAATAGCAGCATGGTCCGTATGAATGATGACTTTGGAATCAACAATGCAAGGCCTAAATTTATCACAAGCGAACACTACTGCTAAAAACTCTTTCTCAGTAGTAGCATAATTCCTTTGAGCACTATCAAGGGTTTTGCTAGGATAATGTATAACATTCAATTTCTTATCAACCCTTTGTCCTAACACAGCTCCAACAGGAAAATCACTAGCATCACACATGATTTCACACGACAAATTCCAATCAGGTGGTTGGACAATAGGAGCGGTTATCAAAGCTTTGTTAGGAAATTCGAAGGATTCCTTACAATCTTCATCAAATACAAAAGGAATGTCCTTCTGGAGAAGATTAGTGAGGGGTTTCGAAGTCTTAGAAAAGTCTTCAATAAATCTTTTATAGAAACCAGCATGACCGAGGAAACTACGAATACTTTTGATGTCCTTTGGATAGGGCATCCTTTCGATCGCTTCAACCTTTGCCCTGTCCACCTCGATTCCCCTTTCAGAAATCTTGTGGCCAAGAACAATTCCTTCATTGACCATGAAGTGACACTTCTCCCAGTTAAGTACCAAGTTCGTCTCCTCACATTTCTGCAAAACTTAATTAAGATTGTGGAGACAATGGTCAAAAGAGGTTCCATAGACACATAAGTCGTCCATGAAAACCTCCACAATTTCCTCCCAAAAACCATGAAAAATAACAGGCATACACCTTTGAAAAGTAGCAGGAGAATTGCATAAACTAAAAGGCATACGTCTATAAGCATAAGTACCAAAGGGACAAGTAAAAGTGGTCTTCTCTTGATCGGCAGTTTTAACATGAATTTGTGAGAAGCCAGAATATCCATCAAGATATCAAAAGTGAGTGTTTTTGGATAACCTTTCAAGCCTTTGTTCGATGAACGACAACGGGTAGTGGTCCTTCCTAGTTGCTTTGTTCAGCTTCATGTAATCAATAGACATTCTGTATCCAATAGTAGTCCTTTGAGGTATTAGTTCATTGTTATCATTAGGAACCACACTCATACCTCCTTTCTTTGTAACACAGTGTACCGGACTTACCACTTACTATTAGCTATAGGATTTGAGGATTTCTATCCTCACAACATCTTTCATCTTCTGGTTCAACCGTCGTTGATGATCAACAACCGGTTTAGTACCAAGCTCAAGATTGGTAGTATGCTGACAAATAGATGGATTAATCCCCTTAAGATCATCAAGGGTATAGCCAATAGCGCCTTGGTGTTTACGAAGGACTTCCAATAATCGCTCTTCTTCATATCCTGAAAGGTTAGCATTGATAATAACAGGATATACTTTCTTTTCATCTAAATAAGCATACTTGAGTGTATCGGGAAGAGGTTTAAGGTCAAACACCGGGTCTTCTTTTGGTTTTGATAAAATTCCCAAAGGCTCAACCGGAAGGTTGTGATTCAGGATAGCAGGTTGTCTCAAGAATATGTTTTCTAGCTCATTTCTTTCCTACATATGCATATCATTCTCGTGGTTCTCCATAAATTGCTGCAAAGGATCATTAGGAGGAATAGCAATAGAAGCTACCTCTTCAATAATTTTATCATTACTAGGCAAACCAGTACGACGAGTTTGCTTCGAGAATTTAGAAAATTCAAATTCATATGGCTCACCATCGAATTCAACAGATACTTTCCCTTTCCTGCAATCTATAATATCTCCAAAACTTTTGAGAAAAGGTCTACCAAAGATAATAGGACAAAAACTATCTTGTACTAAACCAATTACTAGAAAGTCGGTAGGATATTTTACCTTTCCAGATAAGACTTCAACATCTCGCACAATTGCAATAGGAGAGATAGTTTCTTTGTTTGCAAGATGAATAGTAACATCAACTTCTTCAAGTTCACATGGTAGAATATCATTCTTGATCTCTTGATAAAGTGAAAAAGGAATAGCACTAGCACTGGATCCTAAATCACATAGCCAGTTATAATTATGATCTCCTATTTTAACAGATACAACCGGGGTACGTGAAATTGGGCCTTTATTCTTGGCTGTAACAAGATTAGTGTAAACAATACAAAAATTTATATTTGAATCCTCAATATTACTAGTAACAAGATCCTTGAGTAATGCAACTTGAGGATTGACCTTAATCGAGTCCTCATGCTCATGAGCCATTCTTTCACTTTTATTCAGTATGCCTGTTACAAAAGAATGCTCCCAATCTTCAGTGTTCTTTTGGATTATTTCAATAAGATCCCACCTAGCTCCAGTGCTTTTGTTTGAGAATACCCCACTAGAGGAGGCATCAAGAATCTCTTTATCTTGACGGGAATGCCTTGCATAAAAATTTGTAAGAATAATTTCCATGGGGAGCCCATGATTGGGACATTTGAGAATTGGGGATTTCAATCTCCCCCAAGCTTGGGCGATGCTTTCTCCATCAAGAGACCAAAAGTTATAAATATAATTCCTGCCTTGATGTAATTCATGAAGAGGATAAAATTTTGTATAGAAGAGAGGCATAAGATCTTGCCAATTTAGCAAATGAGAGTTATCAAGAAGCATATACCAATCCAATGCCTTATCTTTTAATGATAGAGAGAATAGCTTTCTCATAACAAAATCCGTCGATATACCTGCAAGCTTAAATAAGGAGCATAGTTGTGAAAGATATAGCAAGTGTTCACCTGGATGTCTATCTCTTGCATATCGATTAGCCAAGACACAATCAATAATACCAGTTGGTATTTTAAAGGGCACAATTTCCATAGGTGGTGGAGGCCTTTCCAGCAAAATAGCAGTGGGGCGGTTCCCCATAAGCAACGAACCACGAGCAGAGTTGTCCATCGAGACAAAAATTGTAAACAGCAAAATAAAAACAGCACGTACAACGTAAAGGTTTCCTTACCAATTTCACTTACCAATAGCGCTTTGCTCTCCGGCAATAGCGCTTTGCTCTCCGGCAACGGCGCCAGACAAGTGTAGGGGATCTATCGTAGCCTTTTCGATAAGTAAGAGTGTCGAACCCAACGAGGAGCAAAAGGTACCGACAAGTGATCTTGAGCAAGGAATAACTGCAAGTACTGAAAGGTAACTTTTTATGGGTTTTCTTGTATAAGCAAGCGGAAATAAATGCAATGAAAGTAAATGGTGCTGAGGTGCAGCAAGTGGACCAAGCCTTTTGAACACAAAGGATAAGCTGGTGGAATGAACTTATAAAGACAAAGGCATTCTTGAGGACACACGAGAGAGATAGTCAAGTGCTTTCGCCATATTCCGTCTAGTACTATGTTTTGTATTGATAAGTGTTATGTGGGTGGATCTTAACAAGTGCACCGTCTAGGCTAAGACAAGTACACTCTTATGATTAATCCCTCTTGCAAGAGAGAAATAAGGCAAAGCCTAACCATAGCAATAAGCTTTAGCATCCAATACCCCCTCATGCAAAAGTATGCGAACTGGGGATCAGGTTTCTGTCACTCCGGCAACCCACCATAAGCATTGTTTATACATGATGCATTCCCTTAGGTCCTTAAAAAGGCGAAGTGTTATGTAGTCTACGCTCACATAACACCACTAGAAGAATAACACCATAACTTAAATGTCAATCAACACATATTACTAACATCTAGACTTTTGCCATGTCCTCAAGAACTAAAGGAACTACTCACAAGACATAAAAGAGATCATGGTCAGAGGTGATATAAATATGATAAACAATCTGGTCATAGCAATAATTCTCAAACAAAACTCAATAGCATTCACCACAAAAGAGTAATCAACACCGGTAGAGTAGAGGGGATGAATAGTGCAAGGTACAACTCTGATTGCAGTGCTAAAGTGAGACGGGTGAAGATGTAGATGGTGGTGGTGATGGTGATGATGGTGATGATAATCTCAATGATGACCGTGACGATGGTGATGACGATGTCCCCTTCCGGGAGGAGTTCTCCCCGACGGAATCTACACGCCGGAAAGGTCTTTTCTTCTCTGTAGGTTTCCACTGCGGAGCGGCGGTGCAATCACGGAAACTCTCCATCCCCCGTAACTTTTAGGTCAAGAGGGTCATATAGGCCAAAGAGGGACACCGGAGGCGGTACTCACCACCGAGGCGGCCTCCTTGCGCGACCTAGGTGGGGGCTGCGCCACCAGGCCTCCTGGGTGCGTGGTGGCCTCCCTCCGGCCCTTCTTCGGTCTTTCTTCGTGATCTGTTCGGAAACTCTTTCCGTGTGATTTCCAGCTTATTTGTAGATGTTCTGATATGGTGACTCTGCACGCTCTTTTCTCCGCTGAATCTTGCGTCTGCTATTTCGGCACCGGAAAGTTGAAAACTGTGTAAAATAAGCCAAAACACTATAAGAACAACATCATATTGTGAAATATATCAATGAATAGACACAATTATGATAGAAAATAGTGATGCATTTTGGATGTATCAGCGAGCAACAGGTTGCCAGGTGGTGCAATTTCCCCTTTTGCGCAAAGGGGGCAAGGACGTACGCGGGTTACCAAGGCATCTTCCAAAGGTTTCCGTTCTAGTGCAACCAGACGACAATCGCTCGCCTGTGGGGTAGACGTCATTGCTGAGCCCGTCCCCGCGGAATCGACAGCCACTTTGCAAGCGAAGACCACCTTTGGGCAGGGGAGCATGTTCCCCTGTTCCCGTCAAAATCGGCCATTGTGGGATCCCTTCCCGCCATTGCGATAATGGGTGAGGACCCAGGCCACCACTATATATAAAGGATAGGTTACTTTGTAGAGGGGATCGATTCCTTGGCTCACTTCCACCACTCATAGACCACCAATCGCCGGGAGCCCGAAACACATTCTAGGGCCTCCGGAGGCTCCCGAAGCACTGTACTTGTTCATCCATCCACCTCCACGAGAGGCAATCAACCAAAGCAGGAGTAGGGTATTATGCTTGGCAGCGGCCCGAACCTAGGTAAACCGATGTGTTCATTGTCTTCCTCACCATCGCGTGAGTTCTTCGCCAGATCCAGCAAGTAGCCAGTTAGGTGAGGTGAGGCCGCAAGAGATCTTTGTACACGCCCCTAAGTTCAAATATTAAGGGTTTAGCGGAGCCCGAAATCCAAAACTCTCCCCTTTTTTATTGGTCATAATCTTCATATTGGGAAACCTTAATTCATCTCCTCTTAGGGATTTGTTAGGCATTTGGTTTATGGATGGGGATATGTTAGGTATTTGGTGGTGTATGGATAGGGATTTGTTAATATTGGTCTAGATAGGAACTGTTTAGGTATGGCTAGGGATTAGGTTTATGGTATTGTTAGGGATATGTTAGGATTAGTATGTTTAGGGATTTTTAAGGTATGGCTAAAGACTTGTATTTGTTAGGTATGCCTTGTATTTGATTGATACATACACATTTATGTATCCATTCGGTGTATAAAAATGTTATTATATGGACATGGATATTTGCACATGTATGTATGTATGTATTTGCGCTACTCTGGATATTTGCAAATGACAAGGAGGCTTACGATATACATTGCAATTTTGTAGGATGGCTTCTCTTATCTGTCCATCTTACAATCAATTGCATCATGGATGGTACATGGTAGATGAAGGACGGATTTTGATCAGCTTCACTTGACGTCTTGTGCAGTTCATGACAAGATGGAGTGTGACGAGTGTCGGTGTCAAAACAGGCAGATCTCGGGTAGGGGGTCCCGAACTATGGATCTTGGATCGATGGGTAAGACGAGACAAGGGAGACGATATTTACCTAGGTTCGGGCCCTCTTGATGGCGGTAATACCCTATGTCTTGCTTTGTTTTTATTGATGATGAAGTATAAAGTACAGAGTTGATCTACCTTGAGATAGTATGATGTAGTGTAAAACCCTAGGAGTAATGATCTTAATCTGCCTTATGAACTAAAACCCTCTAGTTTATATAGATACCAGGGGTACCTAGGGTTAAACAATATCGGTTACATCTAGGAAGAGACATGCTGATATTATCATCTTGCCTTGGAGCGTACACTAAGGCTTCGGAAGATTCTGTCCTGGACACTACATCGTCTTCTAGTTCGACTCTTCAATGACAATCATAGGGCGGACCATGAGTCCGACCCGTGAAGATAGGTTAGCGGCCCGAGGACCCTTAGTCCCAGACTCCCTTTGTAGCTCCGAACCGGCCTCCAACACCGTAGTTTCGATCCCTAGAAGCTTCTTGCATCCAAGGTCTTTGGCTTGCAGGATGAGTTCCTTTCCCTATTTATGTTCGACCAATATTAGTTTGGTCGCTGATGATTTTCCAATTTTTGAACAATATACGTTACTTAGCCTTGAAGGATAAATGCTCGAGTGTGGATAGTGCTTCTGTCTAGCAACTTTTTGGCAAAAGGTCACGCCCAGTCAAGACCACTAACCAGTTACAAAAATTCAATTCGTGGTTCAAGGCAGTTCTTTCATTGGCACGTTCCATCAATATGGGGTTCATGCCCCGCTTTTTGGGGGATACAGTTTATGATTTGGGCTATCCCACACGCACATAACTGCATGATATATCGGGAAGTGGCCAGGTCTATGACACAATAAAGGGGCTCTTGGTATTACAACGACTTATAAAAGCGAAACGACCACCATAGCCTCCACATACTTCTCAGATCTCGCATTGCCATTGGCTTCCCTAATGATGTGAGTTACAAGCTCCCAAGCTCATTCTTCCCCAATCTCTTCAAACCTCTTACCAATTCGGCCATGGCTGGCTCTGGCTCTAAAGGCAAGTGGGTGACCTGATGCATCACAAATGACGACATCTTGGAGCGAAAGCGTGTCGTCTACGTCTCGGCCAACATTATTCATCATCCTCTAGAAAAGGGCCAAGTCATCCCCATGGCAAAAGAAGGTGAGAGGGTGGTATTCACCCCCACTTCATCTGGGGCTCAGCTTACTACTCCACCCCTTTGTAAGGGGTTTGATGTCTTTCTATGGGTTGGATTTCCTTGACCTCCCCCCGAACTCTTTTATGCACATTTCGGCCTTTATCATAGTCAGCGAGGCCTTTCTATGGTTCCAACCCCACTTCAGCTTGTGGTTGAAAGTTTTCAATGTCAAGTCAAAGGTAGTTAGCGGCGAGTAGGCATACTGTGGGGGAGTGATGATTAGAAAGCTCGCACTAGTACAATGGCCGAACGGTTCTTTTATAGACACCGTCAAGATCTGATAGCAGGAGTGGTTCTATATCACTGAACCACGTGACATGGAGTGGGCAACACCCTCCGGATCTAGATCCGGACCTCCCACCAGACTAGTATCGTGCATGAGGAAGGGACTCGATTGGGGGTTAGCCGCAGAGGTGGAGTTTCTGCAAAGGTGTGTCTCCCATCTGGCGAAGAAGAAAATTGAGCTGACCAACGTAGTTCAGGTCATGCTACGCTGCCGCCTCCTCCCTTGTCAACATTGGGCTACCCCCATGTGGTCCTATAATCCCAAAGACCCGGTCACCGTGCACCACTTCTTCCGCACTACCCATAGCAAACTATGGAAGGTGATGGTCAAGCCGCAAAAGACTTAGCCGACCGAGGAGGAGGACTCGGGTCTTGACATCACACACCCTCCAGGAGAGGTATGATAAAATTTTAGTATTTTTGTTCGGACATTTCCCTTTAATAATGCTCTTACCCCTTTTTCCTCCGCATTCGCAGATGTAGCTGGAGAAATCCAAACGGATCAACTGTCCGGCACCACTTCTCGAGGGCCCCAGGACGTCCTTACTGACGGACATGCTGGTCGAAAATCCGTATGCGATGCGGGAGAAGAAAGAGAAGAAGGAGGTCGAGGAGGCCTCCGCTCAAAAGAACCTCCAGACACTTAATCCAAAGACACACATGCCCCTTATGCTCTTGAGAGAGAGCAGCAAGAGGAAGGGAAGGAGAGCGACTCCACCCACATGAAGAAGAGGGTGGCGTCTGAAGACGTCATGGGAGATCAACCTGCCACCGCCCCAAAAAGGGAATGCAGGGCCGAGGTGGCCCTGTTTGATGATAGATCGGACTCCACCGAGGAGCATGAGACCTTCAAAAGGGTTCTTCGAAAGAACCCTAGGGTAAATCCTCCAGCACAAAGGTATGAATCCGAATATCATATCATTTTCTGCATTAAGGTTTTGTTATTGACTCTATACATACCTTTCCCATTGCAGTCCTCCACGTGACTTCCCCGTTGATACGTCTCCGACGTATCTATAATTTTTGATTGTTCCATGCTGATATATTATCATTCTAGTATGATTTTGGGGTATTTATTTACCATTTTATATTATTTTTAGCACTAACCTATTAACCCAGTGCCCGTGTCAGTTACTGTTTTCTACATGTTTTTCACTTTGTAGGTTTTCCATACCAAAAAAGATACAATTGCCTTGAAACTTTTTGGTGATTTTTCCTGGACCAAAAGAAGACTAACGAGCATCGGAAGAAGGTTGGAAGCCTCACGAGCGGCCCAGAAGATAACATGGCATGGCCTGGAGGGCGCCCTGATAGCTTGTGCCTCCCTCGTGGCCCTCCCAACTCCGTTCTTTGGCTTATAAATTCTCATCTATCCTAAAACACCAGAGAGAGTCCCGAAACACTTTTTATGCCACCGCAAGTCTCTGTTCGGACGGGAGGCCAGCTGGAGCTCCATTGCGGCACCCTACCGGAGGGGGTTCAATCACGGAGGGCCTCTTCATCAACCTTGTTGCCCTCAAGATGATGTGTGAGTAGTTTACCACAGACCTACACGTCCATAGTTAGTACCTATATGGCAATATCTCTCTTTGATCTTCAATACAATGATCATCACATCTTCGGTTTGATCCATATGATGTGATTCCTCTTGTGTGGTGTGTTTGTTGGGATCCAATGAATTGTGGGTTTATGTCCAGATTATTCATGATAAATGTTTGAGTCACCTCTCAATACTTATATGATTCTTATGTGCATGATTATGATAGCTTCGTAATTCTCTTTGATGTTTTGAAATAGTTTGGCCAATTAGATCGATATTTCTTCAATGAGAGAGGTGTGCTGCGGTAGGTCCAACCTAGCAAATTTCTATATCCCAGTGACAAAAGGGGACAAGATGCGTCTTTGTGTTACTTCTACTAAGGATAAAACGATGGGGTTTATTCATATTGCTTGAGTATTTTGTCTATGTCATGTCAGTGTTCTGCATGCATTACTCTGTTTTACTTAATATTCTAGATCCATGTTCGATAGCGGTCGATGAGTGGAGTAATAGTAATAGGTGGAGGCACAAGTCGGCCTATTTGTTTATGGACATGATGCCTATATAGACATGATCATTGACGTGAATATCACATAACTATGTGCTTTTCTCTCAATTGCCCAATAGTAATTTATTTACCTACCATATGCTATTTTTCCATGAGAGATGCCATTAGGGAAAACTATGGCCCCCGGGTCTATTCAACAAAATGATAAAACCTTCATTACCTTGTTGTTATTTACTTGTTTTTATTTTATGTTTCTATCTAAAATTATGTACACACCTCACTTGCTTGCAAATAACAAGACAAGAGGATTTAGAGCCCTCTTGCCCGCATTCAGTGCAAGTTGTTTGTTCTATTGTGTGCAGCCGCTGAAGACGGTTGTGGTTGATATTCCTATCAGTTTGATAAACCTTGGTTTGATAATTGAGGGAAATACTTACCCACTTTATGATGCGATAAATCGTTACTCTTTACGGAAAATCCAACGCTGATCACGAGTATGAGGAAGGATTTTTGGCACCATTGCTGGGGAATAACGTAACCAACTACCAAGTAACTCGACACAAAATTTCATTCACTTGTTCCTCTTTTTATTTGCTGGTATATTTAGTTTTCTCTTGAAAAAATAAAAATACATTTTTTTTATCTTTGCTTTCTTAGCTTGTCACTAGATTACATTTTCTCTCTCTAGTTTAAGTGTTTGACATCATGGCTACTTCCACTACGAATATGCGTCTTCCTCCTTACTTTGGAGAGGGTTCCCCATTCTTATAGTTTAAGCAAGTAGGAGATGAGTCGCTCAAGGAAGCTTGGGATAGACTACTAACAACACAAGCTAGAGCTGATCCTAAGAGTCATATTAGTTTGCTTCTAAGAAGTTTTTATGTTGGTTGATCTCTTTCCCATAGATGTGTCATGGACTCTATGTTTGAAAAGGATTTCCTTGGAAACAATGCTTTTGACACCTATGATAAGCTGAAAAGTGTATATGGGCAACCTAAAATAGAAACCATTGAACCAGCTATACTATTTTGCCACAACCAAACTGAGTTAAACAAAGAAGCTAGAACTAGTATGGAGTCCAATTTTAGGGGGGGGGGGTGTTCAACTCTATCTCTCGGATCCACGGGAATGTCATGCTATGCAATAGAAGGATTGATACCATGATGAAATACTCGTCTATGAGACTATCCTCTTCTTGAGAACGAGGGAGGTATTTGTTGTCCTCAGAATCATCGAGGTACTCGGGGTTTTCCAGATCTGTATGCCCCTCCAACTCATCGAGCTATTGTTCGGGAGCAGCGGGGTCAATAGGGTTTTCTGGGTTGTCCGAGGTAGCGATTTCTTCAGTGCCCGTGTTTCTTTCCCTGCCCTTGTGCCCCTTGGGTTTTTTGCATTGACGCCGGCGCTTGGGTGGCTCGCCGCCACTGTTTATTTATTAGGGTGTCATCGCCAATATTCCCTGTGGCACCGTCGTCCTTATCACCAGGGGTGTCCCTCATATTCACATCGTAGGTGGAGGTGGTTGTCCAACTAGACGAGCAGTTGCATCGACATCTGCATCTACATCTCGGCTTCATCCAAAGAAGTTCAGCATATCGGTTAAATCTTTGATAGTGGCTTTTAAGTGGGTGGTGGGTGGGAAACAAAATTTAGTATGGCCTACCTCTAGACCGATACGAGCATAAAACGAGGTTAGTTCATCCGTCATTTCTATTGTTTGGATCTGGGCCAGCGTCTAGTTTGATAGCGAGAGGTCAGCCAGACTAGTCTTTAGGGTTCTGGCGGAGTTGATCTCCGGTGCGTCAGCACATGAAGTGGGACTGGTCGGGGTTAACCCCTAATCCTTGAATGTCGTGATCATATCTGCCCTTGAGTCTGGGTTGGAAGTGGGTGCCGCCCTAGACACGAGGTTGGGCAGGAGGCCCGAAGTCAAGGAATTTGGGTTTCTGGACTCATCAGATGAAGTAGAGAGCCTTGTGAGGACCAGATCGCCCCGGGCATCGGCGATGTATTCTAGGTCGCCGAACTCGATACCCTGCCCCGAGGCGAACCCAACAATCTGGTCGAGGTGACCAGCCGCCTCAACAGGCGGAATGATGCTGCCAAACACAGATAGATGTCTGGGGACAAAGATGTCCCCGGTGCTAATGCCATCATTGGTTACCATTTGATTGATGCTTACACATTTATGTATCCATTCGGCGTATATGTTATTGTAGGGATATGTATATTTGCACATGTTTGTATGTATGTATGTATTTGTACTACTCCAGATATTTCCAAATGACAAGGAGGCTTACGGTATACGTTGCAATTTTGTAGGATGGCTTCTCCCATCCGTCCTTACAATCAATTGCATCATGGACGGTACATGGCATATGAAGGATGGGTTTATTATCAGCTCCACCTGGTGTCTGGTGCAGTTCATGAAAATATGCAGTATGACGAGCGGTACACTAAGTATATCCAGAAGACTGGACTTCTCCCTTTTGTAGGAACAAAGTATGTCTACCAGAGGGGAGTACGTGTGAAAGATCATGGTGCCCTCATGTGTAGTTTTGGTAATTGATGAGATTCTCTATGGAGTAATGGTTGCCTTGAGTTATATTCAAAGGATTTGTCCATAAGCACTTGCTAAAGTCCATTAGTTGGTTTCAAGGAGTTTATGTGATGACCAAGGTGGTATTGAAGGATTTATCCAAAGATTGGTCATGTGAGAGCTGAGCTTATTGCAAGCATGTCTTGAAGAAGAAGATTGTGTGAACAGTCATGTTTACCTTCAAGGCATCTTTTTTATGAAGAGAATATAAGAGACAAGGTTGATAAAAAGAATATAAGAAGATTGTGGATTCAAGTTGATGAACACACAAATCATAGAAGATGTACCGTGTGGGATCAATTGATCTCATGGTATGGTAAGCATTGTCCATTGCGTTTTGTGTACTAACCCATGATCTTTTTTTGTGATAGTTCTATGAAGGGTTAGGTATTTTTACATAGGCTTACATCAAGAGGAAGATCTCATATAATCCATGGCGGATGACATCAAGTGGTGGATTGTCATCAAGGTTGTGTTGTGCAAGTTCAAGTGGAGCATCATGAAGAGATCACATGCTTGAAGCTTGCCATCCATTATGGTGATAATGACATGTGAAGATGTGCCAAAGAGAGGCTCACCCATAGTGGAGTATGCGGACCAATCTACTAGTCTTCATCAAGTCAACACAATCAAGAAAAGTGGTCCATCTTGAGGAGGACAAGATCGTCATCATCTAGCTCAAGTGGACTATTTGCTTTCCTTGATAGGTTTTCTATTTTCCGAGTCTCATGGTGTTAGTTGGGTTACCGGGTTATAGGATCGATTGCCGTACTATCAAGGGGGATATCAAGTGAGTAGCTTGATCGTATCATTCATTGGGAGCTCAAACCATTGCATTCTTGGTATCATCATCTTTCTTGGTTCTTGTTTGGTTTTTTGCTATGTGAGTTTTGGAGCTTATGGTCTTCATCGTGATAAGCTCAAGCTCATCAAAAACAGATTTCGTATGTATCATCTTTGTGTTTTTGGTGTTGGAGATTTTCGGTTTTGGATAGCTCTTGTCATCCTCTATCCAACAAGCTTGTGTTTTCTCAATTCGGAGTTCGTGTGCAACAATTATGAAAGTTCAAGTTTTATTATATCCATCTGTTTTGCTTCCATCTGTTTTGCTTGGGCTTATCTATAGCACCCCAGGTAGTATCACTCTTGGAAGCGGTAGTACGTATTATAAGCGATACTCCCGTTGACTAGTACCGCGACTACAATCACTACTTCCGGGGACTCTACTTTTCATGTCGGATTGCGCGACAATTGAACGATAGTGCGAGAGGTAGTACCACTTATAAGCGGTAGTACCGCCGCCCACTATAGCTCCACTACCTCTGATCCAGTTGCTTCTGAATCTACCGTGCTCTCAGTAGTAGTAGGGAGGCAGTTGGTACGTGGTAGTACAACTTATAAGCAGTAGTACCACTAGGGCAAGCACTAGTACCACTCCGGCAGCACTACCGTCTTGTGTCTCCTCGCCATTACACTGCTCTATGGGCACTACCGTTCAGCTGTATTACCGCTCTCGAGAGCGGTAGTATCGCCTATGTGCGGGCTGTGGGCATACCTATTGAATTAGGGAGAGCCTATTTAAGGGGGTCTTCTTCCCCAATATCCTTCTAGCATGTGTTCTCTCACATTATTAACCTTCTTCGAGCTTGCTAACTCTCAATCCCTCCAATGATTCTTGCTCATTTTTGAGAGAAAAAGAGAGGAGAACTAGATCCACATTTCCACCAGTCACTTTCTCCTCTATGTGAGGGGAGCCCCTTGGATCTATATCTTGGAGTTCTTTGTGAGATCCTTGTTCTTCCTATCATATTCCTACATAGCTTTTGTTGTTGTGGTGGGATTTGGGAGCGAGGGGCTTGACCACTTCATGTGTTCTTGCCATTACATTAGTTGCATCGGTTCGAGTTCTCCACGGTGATACGTTGAAGTGAATATTTAGAGGCTTATTACACTTGGGTTATTGGTACGCTAGAGCTTGTTCCTCTTGGGTGCTTTGGTGCCCTAGACGGTTGGTGCTATCTCGTAGCCCAATGATTGTGGTGTAAAGCTCCGGGCAAGCATCGAGGTATCCAATTAGGCTATGGATATTGCCCCGAGCAATTTGTATGGGTTCTAGTGACCGCCCTCAAGGGTTACCTAAGTGTACGGGTTTGGTGACCACTCCTAAGGTGTCACGCCCAAGATACGACCCTATCCTCAATTTGGCACGGGGGCCTCGTCAGGGATAGAAGCGCATCTCGTCGTGTCGCAAGAATGGATATCGTCACAAGTACATGTACTGAAAAGAAGAGATATATAATAGAATTGGCTTACACTCGCCACAAGCTACATCAGAGTCACATCAGTACATTACATATTCATCAAGAGTAAGATCAGGGTCCGACTACGGACGAAAACAAACGAGAAAAATAAGAACGACGTCCATCCTTGCTATCCCATGCTGCCGGCCTGGAACCCATCCTAGATCGATGAAGAAGAAGAAGAAGAAGAAGCAACTCCAAATGAACAATCAACGCGCTCGCGTCAAGTAACCTTTACTTGTACCTGCAACTGGCGTTGTAGTAATCTGTGAGCCACAGGGGACTCAACAATCTCATTTCCAAAGGTATCAAGACTAGCAAAGCTTAATGGGTGAGGTAAGGTTAAGTGGTGAGGTTGCAGCAGCGGCTAAGCATATATTTGGTGGGTAAACTTACGAGTACAAGAAATAAGAGTGGGATGATCTACGCATAGCGGACGTGAACTACTGATGATCAAATGAATGATCCTGAACACCTAACTACGTCAGACATAACTCCATCGTGTCCTCGATCGGAGAAGGAACTCACGAAAGAGACAGTCACGGTTACGCACACGGTTGGCAAGTTTTAATTAAGTTAACTTTAAGTTATCTAGAACCAGTGTTAAACAAAGTTTCGACGTTGCCACATAACCGCGGGCACGGCTTTCCGAAAAGATTTAACACTGCAGGGGTGCTCCAACTAGTCCATCACAAATTACCACAAGCCGCATAGAAATCCTCAATCACGAAGCTCGCGATCTCGTCAGATTCCCTAGTGGAAAACCTCAACTCTGAGATTACCCAAAGCATCACCGGAATCCCGATGCACAAGTTATCTCGTCAAAGGTAAAACTAATCCAGCAAGGCCGCCCGGCGTGTCGACGATCCCGATAGGAGCCGCGTATATCGTTCTCAGGAGACGACGGATAAGCACAGCGTACGGTGGCCTGATAGAAATCTCCCGAGTTGCCCCGGGTTAACCCCGCAAACGGCTCTAGTTTTGGACCAGCACCAACATCACTGGCCCCCCTGTATTATGTGAAATTACTCCTCGGGTTCATGACGCCCTATGCTTTCAGTATTAATAAGTTATTATGTTGGGCAAATGTAGTACCAATGTTGGGCCTTGCCAGACCAGCTTTAATCTAAAATGAATTATCAAGGGGGTCCCCATAACAACCCCGATCGTGTTAGGAGCGCTCAATTATGGAACATAGCACCGGTAGCCGAAACTAAGGGGGAAAAGGTGGAACAAAACACCAGGCTAGAAAGGCCAAGCCTTCCACCTTTTACCTAGTATATAGGTGCATTAAATTAAATAGCATTTAATATGGTGATATAACAAAGAACCCATGTTTTCACATGGAAGCATCTCCACCTGCAACTAGCAACGCTAACAACAGGGTTAAGGAAGCGGTAACATAGCCAATCAGTGGTTTGCTAGGTCGAACAGGTTGAAGGTAATCATGACATTGTTGAGAGGCTGATATTTAATATGTGGTAGGCAACGAGACATAATCGATGGAAGCGATAAAACTAGCATGGCAATGATAGTAATGGTATCTGGGGAAATGGTCATCTTGCGTGAGATCCCGCTTGGAAGAAGAATGACTCTGAGATGTCGGCGAACCAACGTAGTCGAACGGGTCCTCACATTCTGACACGCTTGCGGAACTCTATCGAGACGGACAAACCGGAAACAAACATCAACACCAATATTCACCACAGCAAAAGCAAGACATGATGCATACCCTAATATGATGCATGATCAGTTCATCGATGCAAGGGATGGCATGGCAATTCACCTCACGCAGACACTACACATTAAGTGAAGCTCGATATGCAACGAGTTGCATATCGACGAAACTCCACGTTTAATTATTAGTTCACTCCCGTTAAATTACACAGCAATATTAAATGTTGTTTAACAAGGCAAGGGGTGAAGCGGTGATCCTACAAGGCATCCTAGACGGTTTAATACGCGGAGCAAGGAACGGAGCTACGACACAAGAGACATGCAACACAATATATTATGCCATGAATGCGTCATGCATGCGAGTTCAAACATCACGGGCAAGAAGAGAAAGAAACAGGTGTCGCCACGGCGAGCGAGAGGGGAACTATGGCGGCAAGACGGAAACGATGCCACGACAACGTTCCTATCCCGATAACTCGTCGAGATATCGTGCCAACACATAGGAAGCGTGTGCGGGAACGTCAAATAATGATGGCGTGATCCCTCTACCGGGTTCCCATGTGTCGAGGCACAACAAAAGAGGTACACGTCCAATGGGCAACATTCGACGCAAACATACATTCATCTCATACATCACATGCACACGGTCACGACAACGTTCCATCGTTATACCTTCGACGCGTGCGAATCGGAGGGGTTCGGTTCGGTGAAGGAGAACAACGGTCGTCGTGGTCGTCGTGGAAGTCGTGATACTCGGTCTCGTCAACGGTAGTCGTATGCTCGGCGTCGTGGTTCACGGTCTTCACATAGGTAGTCGATCACGTCTCCATCGATGTTCGGGGTTCGTCGAGGATGTCGTGGACTCGGCGAGCTTGTTGGTTCCAAGAAGAAAGGGGGGTGCATGCGGCGACGGCAAGCGGCAGCACAAGCAAATGCGAGCTGAGGCCATGGCTACAAGCGGCAGCAACTAATATCTAGCAACTAGCATGCCTCAGCTAGCAACCTAGCAACAACAACTAACACAACTAGCTACAGCAAGCATGCACTGCAGCTAGCAACGGCAAGCATCAATAGCAACCGGCCACGGCAGCAGCACAAGAAAGTACAGGCAGCATCTAGCAAAACAAGCTAGCATCCTAGTAGCAGCAAGCAAGCAGCAACAAGCAAGCAAAACACATTAGGCACCATACGGCAAGAGCAGCAACACAGACAGTAGCAAGGCAAACGACGATAACAACAGCAACTACCTCAGCAACAGCAACAGGCGGCAAGCGACAACAACGGCTAGCAGCAGCCGGCAGCAACTACAGCAACAAACAACATAGCAACAGGCAACAACTGGTAACAGCGACATCACAGCAACAGCGGCGGCAGCAACTTCAGCAGCAAGCAACGCGACAAGCAAGCAGGCAGCAGCGGCATACAACAACCGGCAGCAGCAACCAATGCAATAGCAACTATTAGCATCGGCGCAGGCAGCAAGAAGAAGAGGCCGCGATGGCTAGGCATGGCAAGCCGGCGGTAGGGAGAGGGCCAAGGCGGCGCGGCGCAGGCAGGGCACCGGCAGGGAATGGCGGCGCGCGGCGCTGCCGGAGGGCGCAGGCGGGCGACGGGGAGGAAGGAGGAGGCCACGGGGACCTCGAGCGTCGGCTCGGCAAGGCGCAGAGAAGCTCCTGGCGGCGGCACCTCGACAGGGACTGGCGAGCTCGAGGCCAGCCGAGGCGAGGCCGAGGGGGCGCTGCGCGGCGGCGGAGAGTGCAGGCGGCGGGGACGGTAGGACGACGGGGGCCATGGCGGGCCGCTGCGCGGTCGGGCAGGGAGGCGGCGGCGCCTGGGCCTGCTGCAGGCGGCGGCTCGAGGGGCGCAGCACGGCGGAGCGCAGCACCGGTGGAGGCTGGGAGGAGGGAGCCGGGACAGAGGGAGGAACGCGAGGAGGGAGAGGATGCCCGAGGGGAGGATGAGGGGATTGGCAGAGGCGCTAGGGTTGGGGGAGCCGGCTGGGCCTGGGGTCCCCTCTCTCCCTTTTGGTTTTGTTTTTTTAATAAAGACAGAGAACAAACTTAAAGGAAAATATGTTTTAACAAAAAAAAATGCATTTTACTCCTTTAAAAATATACCACAACATTTAAAATAGATTGGGCCTTTTAAACAAATAAAAATAAAACCCTTTTGAAGAGTAAAATAAAGCCTCTTTTATTTAAAGAATAAAATAAAAGCTTTTTAAAAGAGAAAAGAAAACGAGACGGTTTTAAAATAAAACAAAAGAAGAAATAAAATAAAAACCCAAGGGTTGCCCCCACATTTAATAAAAGGATTTTTTAAAAGAAGACGCTTTTTTTAGAAGGGTTAAAACGGAAACTTTAGCAAACCTCAAAAACAAAATAAGAAGGGAGAGGGGGAGCTACTATCGCACTATGACTCGGTGATTACTCGAAGCACAACACTCAAAACACCACACGAGACAAACGATGCAAGATGCCATGCATGATGCGACGATGCAAACTAAATGACGATGCAACAAATAAAACTAAACACATGACAGAAACGGAAATAAAAGGGGGAATCTTCTGGAACATCGGTCTCGGGCTGTCACATAAGGGTTGCCATTTGTACGGGTTGGGTGACCGCCCTCAAGGGTCCCTTAGTGGAATCATGGCATGTTGCATTGTGCGAGGGCGTGAGGAGTTTACGGTGGCCCTAGTTGCTTCTTGGGGAGCATTGTTCCTCCACACCGCTCCAAAGACAGATTAGCATCCTCAAGGGTGTGAATTTTGGGATACATCATCGTCTCCGCGTGCCTCGGTTATCTCTTACCCGAACCCTTTACTTATGCACTTTACTTTCTGATAGCCACATTGTTTCATGTTATATATCTTGCTATCACTTAGTTTTTTTATCTTGTTAGCATAAGTTATTGGTGCACACAGGTGAGCCTAGTTCTTTTAGGTTTCGTGCTTGATAAATAAATCTAGGTTTATTCCGCATTTAATCAAGCCTAAACCGTAATTATTTTAAAGTGCCTATTCTACCCCCACCCTCTAGGCGACATCCACATCCTTTGATAGTGTGAGTGTAAGGGAATATTTTTATACCCCAGTGGTTTTGGTGGTTTATGACAATGCATTTGTGGACTAATTGTGCACATTAAGCCTTTCAGGTATTTTATCATATGGCACAAGATGATTCTCGCCCCTTGATGGATTAGAGTGAAGACGGTTTATTTCCTGCGTTTCATTTTCGGTGGACTTGAGTTGTAGGAAAACTGTACTATTAATAGGGGGTCCGTATCAAAAAGGTTTGGGTGGCATCAACAAATACACATTCTTTCGCACCCATGTTCATTTCCCGCATGTTTGGAGCTCCAACTTTGTCTCTATTCTGGTCTAAAAAGAACCAAGCGATAGTACCGCTCCGGGCAGCGGGACTACCTCTTATATGAAGTAGTACCTCCTTGGGCAGTGGTAGTACCTCTTATGGGTTGTAGTTACCTTGCCCGGTGTTGTGGGTTGTGTCGCTGTCTTCGGGGTCTCAACATTTTTCGTGTCGGACTAGGCAGTTTCTAGCTAGTAGTTTAGCGTGGTAGTACCGCTCCCCACCAGTACTACCGTCTGTTACTACCGTGCCACTTGTGCCCTTCTCTCTTGGTTTGGATTTCTTAGTGGAATTGGATCGACAGTAGGAAGTGCTATTACCTCTTTCTGTGGTACTACCGCTCCCAACAACGGTAGTACCGCTCTAGCAGAACTACCTTTTCTCCTCTTTCCTCTCCGTGCCTCTATGGCTGCCTCTGCCGCGCGAGTGGTAGTACCGCCCTCAAGAGCGGTACTACTGCTTTGGGGACTAACCTATTAACCCAGTGCGAAGTGTCACTTCCTATTTTTTTTGCATTTTTAAATTTTGCATATAATCAATACCAAATGGACTCCAAACATGATAATATTTTATGTTGATTTTTCTACACCAAAAGAGACCGAGGAACCTTCAGGAGGTCGCCAGAAGAGTTGTGAGGGTGCAACGAGCATGAGGGGTGATAACCCACAAGTGTAAGGGATCTTTCGTACCATTTTTTTATAAGAGTGTCGAACCCAATGAGGAGCTATAAGTAGAATTAATATTCTCTCAAGTTCTATCGACCACCAAAACAACTCTACAAACGCTAACGCTCACTTTACCTAGAACAAGTATGCAACTATTTTGCGAGAAGGAACTAGAAGTACTTAGTAGGTGTAATAGATAGTTTTGGAAGATAAAAAAGAACATGAGACATAAAAGTTAGGTATTTTTAGATAAATATTAACTCATTTAGTTGTCTAGCATAAAGCTTTTTGTAATGCAAGAGAAAGATTGTCCATAGGCAATTGAACAGAACATGATAGATACTTGTCATATCCAATGAGGGAGAAGCATACACTAACACACTTCCCGTACTTGGATCCTATGCACTTATGATTGGAACTCTAGCAACCATCCACAATTACTAGAAATCATAAAGGTAAAACCAAGCATAGCATTAAACATCAAGTCCTCTTTACTCCCATACGCAAACAACTCCGTTCCTCGGGTGTAAGCTTGTGCAACTCTAGACACCCACTATAAGAGAATCATGAACATATTGCAAACCCTCCAGCATGAATCCTTCATGTGTGTGCCTCACGGAATGCACCTTAGGACAACACCATATCAACATAGAACTCATATCAAAAACATCATACCATAATTAACCCACAGGACAAAATAGATTTACTCAAACATCATAGGATGGCGACACATCATTGGAGAACAATATATAGCATTAAGCACCATGTTTAAGTATAGATTATAGTGAGGAGAAGATGGTTTACACTGCTACATAGAGGGGCGAGAGTTGGTGGTGATGGTGGTGAAGTTGTGGGTGCATATTGTCGTCTAGATTGTTGCCCCGACGGTGCTCCAGCGCTACCGAGGGACATGGGGAGAGAGCCCCCTCCTCCTTCTTCTTCCTTGGTCTCCTGCCTAGATGGGAGGAGAGATTCCCTTCTAGTCCATGACTGACATGGCTCTCGGAGGGCAACAGTCCCTCTGAGATTGGATATCTCTCTCTATTTCTCTCATGTTTTCCGTTTGTCTTCTAACCCTTCGCCGTTTCTTAAATATCCATAGATCCGTAACTCCGACCAGGCTGAAATTTTGAGGGGATTTGTATCACAAAAATATCTTCTCGGTGGCATAAGTAGGGTCCCAACCAACTTAAGGGGGAGCCAAGAGCCATCAGGGTGCGGTCGACTCCCCTGGCCATGAGATGTTGGGTCGTGCCTTCCTCGGGCATCGTGTTGCATTGATCCTTCTTCCCAAAATTCACATATATTCCAAAAAATCCTTATAAATTTTTATCGCGTTTGGACTTTGTTTGATATGGAACTTCTGCGAAATAAAAAAACTCAAAAAACAGGAAGTTGCACTAGGCACTGGATAAGTAAGTTAGGCCCAAAAATAATATAAAATGTTGCCAAAAGTATATGAAAGTTGTAGAACATTGGCATGAAACAATCAAAAATTATATATATGACAAAGACGTATCAGCATCCCCAAGCTTAATTCTTGCTCGTCCTCGAGTAGGTAAATAACTAAATGATAAATTTTGATGTGGAATGCTACTTAACATAATCTTGAACAAATGTCTAATCATGGCATGGATATTAAGATACAAGTGATTCAAGTCAATAGTCTATCATTTGAGAAAAACACATCCATACTCAGGTTTACTAGCAAACAATTATGTCCTTTCAAAATAAATTTGCTAAAGAAGGCTATCCCTACAAAATCGTAAAGCCTATCATGCTTGGTCTTCCTAGCATAAATTATAAATCACGAACACCCTGGTGTCAAACCAAGCAATTGGATCATACTTATTAACGCGCTTCATCTTTTTATTACTCACAAAATACAGGACCGTGAACCATGAGTATAGCATAAAGGTGGAATATAATATGGTGGTAGGTTTCAAAGGTATGAAACTGGAGAAGAAAGTCTCACAACAACTAGGTGTATCAATGGGCTAGGGAGATACCCATCAATAGATATTAATGTGAGGAGTAGGGATTGACATGCAACAGATACATTAGAGCTATATGCGTATTAAAGCTAAACTGAAGCTTAGTGAGTGTGCATCCAACTTGCTTGCTCATGAAGACCTCACACATTTGAGGAAGCCCGTCATCTGAATATACAAGCCAAGTTCTATAATGAGAAATTCCCACTAGCATATGGAAGTGACAAAACAAGAGACTCTCTATATGAAGAACATGGTGCCACTTTGAGGCCCAAGTGTGGTAAATTATAGTAGCAAAGTATATTCTCTCTTTTTCTCTCATTATATTATTTATATATATATATGTATATATATATTTCATGGTGGGCTCTTTTTTTGCCTCCCCTATTTCTCTTTATTTCTGGTGGGCTCATTTGGCCTTCCCCATTTTTCATTTTTCGTTCGGAGTCTCATCCTGACTCGTGGGGGAATCATAGTCACAATCATCCTTTCCTCATTGGGACAATACTATAGTAATTATGATCATCACACTTTTAATTACTTGCAACTCGATATAAAAAACTACTAAATAATATGACTCTATATGAAAGCTTGTGGCAGTGTACCAGGATGTGCAATGATCTAGAGTAACGAAAAATATGAAAAACTGGACAACCCATGGAAATATCATGCTAGCTATCTTACGATCATCAAAACAATATGACCATGTAAATGACCAGTTCCTGTTGACTCTCTAAATATGTATAAGTGAAGCATGAGAGTTGAATTCTTTCTACAAAATACCATGCTCTAATAAATATAAGTGAATAAAAAGACCATTCCACAAAGAATGATTTTCTATATGTAGAGAAACAGACACCCAATTTCAAATGATACAAGTGAAGCACATGAAGCATTCTATAAATCAATCAACGACTTTACCATAACAGCATGGTGCATTACTAAAAACTAAATAAAAGGCACACGACGCTCCAAGAATTTACGCATATCATGTGAACAACACAAAAATCAAGACATACCAATAATTATTGAGGAAGAAAGATGGGATGCCTTCCGGGGCATCCCCTAGCTTAGACGCTTGAGTCTCCTTGAATATTTACTAGCGAATGAGCCCGTGCATTGCAATAGATGAAAAGAAAACACACTCCCTAACCTAATAAGCATGGCTCAAGACTTCAACTGGTCCATGTCCTTTATTTCAGCACATGACATTCCATTCATGGTTCTAATTATCCTTCTTCTCACTCTCATCGATGGTGGTCTCAGTGTTCATACCATCACAACATGTTTGAATGTTGTCAATCTTAATACTTATTCCCCTTGGTATATGTGATAACTTTATTTTTTCTATGAGATTTTGGCAAGGCACGCATGTGTGGTTATAGATATTTTTCCACTTTCTCGTCCTGATTTTACCGAAGTGTTCATTATCAATTCGGATCGACACCGATATGAAGAAAGACTGACCATACATAATTGATTAAGAGTTCATCAGAAACAACATTTTCAATGGTTAACAGGTTAAATATTCATATTCTATGTATTTTTATAATTAAACTTCATATATGACATGTTAAATTTAAAGTTAGGGTTCAAAAGATATGGATTTAAAAAAATCAATTAATATGTACCGCGGATTGATTACAAGGAATTTGAGGTTTTTCTAAAAAGTAGTATGACGGACCAAGAATACCTATTTCCTTTATTGGTAGGTATAGACTTGGGGTGCCTTGGGGATCCCCAAGACTGAGCTCTTGCCTATCCTTATTCTTCTCATATCAATACCTCCTCGATCTTTGAACACTTCATCCGCACAAAACTTAACAGAACTTTCATAAGAAAGGTTAGTACATATAACATCAAATCCCATCATGTCTTGCCATCACATTGTTGTATAATTATAATCCAACATTATGTACTGTATGTTATCACAATTCTATGGCTTCCAAGTCAATGGGGCTCAACCAGAACTCAAAGTTAAGTAGAAAAAGCAACTATAATAGCAATATGTGAAAACACGATAGTCTATAAAGATGCAGATGAATACCACACTTCTCTAACTCAAAAAACTCTGAAAAATCAAGACATGGTGAAAACTTTGTATAACAGTACTGTGTAAAAAAGTCAGAAAATTTTGACGTCCAGTAAAATATGAAAAATCAAACACTACAGCCAAAATTTCTGTTTTTGCACAACACATATCAAACAAGCAATTCAAACATCCTAAAGGAAAATCTTGGCACATTACTTTTATAATACAATGTATTTGTACGAGGGGGTAATTATTTTTGTTGAAAAGTTGTTGTAATCAAGATGCACAGAGTTTCCATGGGCATGAACAAATGCCAAGACTAGCCCCCACTTCAATGGTGCTCGTCCTTCTCACTTTCACTTTTCCTTTTGAATAAGTTTTAGGTTACCCACTTTATTTTTTGTTTTAAATTATTTTAAAATCACAAAACATAATAAAATGACTCCCTAAAACTTCCGGGTTGTCTCCCTGGTAGCGATTTCACTAAAGCCATTAAGCTAGGCATATAATGCTTAAGTAATTGATCCACCCAGATCCCAAGGTATATCAAAGCCAATTTTAATTAACAACGGTTTGTAATTTAGTAGTGAGAACAAAATGATATATATCATGTAATAATGAATTCTAACTCTCTTCCTATGGATTGGCATGTCATAAAGGAATAATTCATGCACATCAAGTAAAGTCAAATACATAGCATAAGTAGTTTCTTGGAATTTTATTGTATTGGAAACATAGAGAGGTGAAGATTTGTTCCCTCTCTCATAATAATTGCAAGTAGGAGTAGCAATCACATGCATATTATATCCATCAAAATCATAATGCATAGTAATAAAATGCAATACATCAATATAATCCTTAATAAGTGAAAACTTCTCCGATATGGTGTGCTTGGGAGAATTCAAAAAGATAACAGGACTATCATGTGTGGGTGCAATAGCAACAATTTCATGCTTAACATAAGGAACTATAGCAAGTTCATCTTCATAAGGATAATTCATTTCGACATCACGGCCACAAGCATAGCAAGCATCAAAGTTCATCCAAAAGGGATATTTCAAATGAATCCAAGGGATCATAGCAATCATCATAGCATTCATCCTTTGGTAAGCACGAAGGGAAATTAAACATTGTATGATTTGAAGATTTACTCTCATTAGAAAGTGTGCATGGGTAGCTAGTCCGCTCTTCCTCCTTTTGTTCTTCGCACGGATTATCAAACTAGTATTTAATGTTTTTCACATAGCCAACATCGAGGGTTTAGGAGGTTCCCCATCTCCATGAGTAGCAAGAACAACTAACTTTTTTGGTGTTTAGTGTTCCATATCCACAAATAAAGATATAAAATAACTGCAAATATTTTGCACCCTTGTATGTGAAGGTTGAGTCTATCACAGCCGATCATCACGTGGTGTCTCGAAACGACGAACTGTCGCAATGGTGCACAGTCGGGGAGAACACAATTTCATCTTGAAATTTTAGTGATAGATCACCTCATAATGCTACCGTCGTTCTAAGCAAGATAAGGTGCATAAAGGATTAACATCACATGCAATTCATAAGTGACATGATATGGCCATCATCATGTGCTTCTTGATCTCCATCACCAAAGCACCGACACGATCTTCTTGTCACCGGCATCACACCATGATCTCCATCATCATGATCTCCATCAACGTGTCTCCATCGGGGTTGTCATGCTACTCATGCTATTACTACTAAAGCTACGTCCTTGCAATATAGTAAACGCATCTGCAAGCACAAACGTTAGTTTAAAGACAACCCTATGGCTCCTGCCGCTTGCCGTACCTTCGACGTGCAAGTCGATATTAATTATTATAACATGATCATCTCATACATCCAGTATATCACATCACGTCGTTGGCTATATCACATCACAAGCATACCCTGCAAAAACAAGTTAGACGTCCTCTAATTGTTGTTGCATGTTTTACGTGGTTGCCATGGGTATCTAGTAGGATCGCATCTTACTTATGCAAACACCACAACGGAGATGTATGAATTGCCATTTAACCTCTCTCCAAGGACCTCCTCGGTCAAATCCGATTCAACTAAAGTTGGAGAAACCAACACTCGCCAGTCATCTTTGAGCAACGGGGTTGCTCGTAGCAATGAAACCAGTCTCTCGTAAGCGTACGAGTAATGTCGGTCCGAGCCGCTTCGATCCAACAATACTGTGGAATCAAGAAAAGACTAAGGAGGGCAGCAAATCGCACATCACCGCCCACAAAAACTTTTGTGTTCTACTCGAGATAACATCTACGCATGAACCTAGCTCATGATGCCACTGTTGATGAACGTGGCATGGGAAACAAATAATTTCCTACGCGCACGAAGACCTATCATGGTGATGTCCATCTACGAGAGGGGATTTGGATCTAAGTACCCTTGTAGATCGCACATCAGGAAGCGTTAAGAAATGCAGTTGATGTAGTGGAACGTCCTCACGTCCCTCGATCCGCCCCGCGAACCGTCCCACGAACCGTCCCGCGATCCGTCCCACGATCTACTCCGATCTAGTGCCGAACAGACGGCACCTCCACGTTCAGCACACGTACAGCTCGACGATGATCTCGGCCTTCTTGATCCAGCAAGAGAGACGGAGAGGTAGATGAGTTCCCCGGCAGCGTGACGGCGCTCCGGAGGTTGGTGGTGATCTATCCCAGCAGGGCTCCGCCCGAGCTCCGCAGAAATAGGATCTAGAGGAAAAACCGTGGAGGTATGTGGTCGGGCTGCCGTGGGAAAGTTGTGTATCAAAACCCCCCAATACCTCTAGTATATATAGGAGGGAGGGAGGGGAGGAGGCAGCCTCAAACACTCAAGGTTTGGCCGAAATTGGAGGTGGAGGAGTCCTACTCCAATCCTACTTGGAGTAGGAATCCACCTTCCCACTTGGAAACTCTTTCCACCTTGTGTTTTTCCTTCTCAAACCTTATGGGCCTTAGTGGGAACTTATTCCAGCCCACTAGGGGCTGGTTTATCTCCTCCCATAGCCCATGAGACCCCTTGGGGCGTGACACCCCTCCCGATGGTCCCCGGCACCCCTCCCGGCACTCCCGGTAAACTACTGATGAGCCCGAAACTTTTCCGGTGACCAAAACAGGACTTCCTATATATCAATCTTTACCTTCGGACCATTCCGGAGCTCCTCGTGACGTCCTGGATCTCATCCGGGACTCCGAACAACTTTCGGTTACCAACACCTATAAATCAACTATACCGAAATGTCACTGAACCTGCGGGTTCGAGAACTATGTAGACATGACCCGAGAGACTCCTTGGTCAATATCCAATAGCGGGACATGGATGCCCATATTGGATCCTACATATTCTCCGAATATCTTATCGGTTGAACCTCAGTGTCAAGGATTCATATAATCCCGTATGTCATTCCTTTTGTCCTTTGGTATGTTACTTGCCCGAGATTCGATCATCGGTATCCGCATACCTATTTCAATCTCGTTTATCGGCAAGTCTCTTTACTCGTTCCATAATACAAGATCCCGTGACATACACTAAGTCACATTGCTTGCAAGGCTTGTGTGTGATGTTGTATTACCGAGTGGGCCCTGAGATACCTCTCCATCACACGGAGTGACAAATCCCAGTCTTGATCCATACTAACTGAACGGACACCTTCGAAGATACCCGTAGAGCATTTTTATAGTCACCCAATTACGTTGTGACGTTTGATACACACAAGGTATTCCTCCGGTGCCAGTGAGTTATATGATCTCATGGTCATAGGAACAAATACTTGACACGCAGAAAACTATAGCAATAAAACGACACGATCAATATGCTACGTTCATACTTTGGGTCTTGTCCATCACATGATTCTCCTAATTATGTGATCCCGTTATCAAGTAACAACACTTGCCTATGGTTAGGAAACCTTGACCATCTTTGATCAACGAGCTAGTCAACTAGAGGCTTACTAGGGACAGTGTTTTGTCTATGTATCCACACAAGTATTGTGTTTCCAATCAATACAATTATAGCATGGATAATAAACGATTATCATGAACAAAGAAATATAATAATAACTAATTTATTATTGCCTCTAGGTCATATTTCCAACAGCGGCACATCAAGGACATATGCCTTCTTGGATGCAATGAGGATGAGCTTTAAGTTACGGACCCAGTCCGCATAGTTGCTTCCATCATCTTTCAGCTTGGTTTTCTCTAGGAATGCGTTGAAATTGAGGTTGACATATGCGTTGGCCATTGGATCTACAATATTTGTAAAGACACTTTTAGACTAAGTTCATGATAATTAAGAGCATCTAATCAAATTATATAATGAACTCCCACTTAGATCGACATACCTCAAAGTCATCCAAGTGAAACATGATCCACGTTGACTAGCCCGTGTCCGATCGTCAAGTGATGGTGAGCATCTCCATGCTGATCGTATCATCCATACGACTCATGTTCGACCTTTCGGTCTCCCATATTCCGAGTCCATGCATGTACATGGTAGGCTCGTCGAGTCAACCTAAGTGTTTTGCATGTGTAAATCTGGCTTACACCCGTTGTATGCGAATGTTAGAATCTATCACACCCGATCATCACGTGGTGCTTCGAGACAACGATCCTTCGCAACAGTGCACACTTAGGGGAATACTTATCTCAAAATTTTATGAGGGATCATCTTATATTTTCTACCGTCGTTCTAAGCAATAAGATGAAAAACATGATAAACATCACATGCAATCATATAGTGAGATTATATGGCCATTGTCATGTTTGCTTCTTTTAACTCCATCTTCGGGGCATCGCATGATCATCATTGTCACCGACACGACACCATGATATCCATCATCATGATCTCCATCATTTTTTCTTTGTGAAGTCATCTCGCCAACTATTACTTCTACTACCATAGCTAACTGTTAGCAATAAAGTGAAGTAACCACATGGCGTTGCATCTCATACAATAAATTAAGACAAATCCTATGGCTCCTGCCGGTTGTCATACACATGGACATGCAAGTCGTGAATCCTATTACAAGAATATGATCAATCTCATACATCACATATCTAACATCACATCCTTTTTGCCATATCACATCGCATAGCATACCCCGCAAAAACAAGTTAGACGTCCTCTAATTGTTGTTGCAAGTTTTACATGGCTGATTTAGGTTTCTAGCAAGAACACTTCTTACCTACGTGAAAGCCACAACATTTATATGCCAGTGCTATTTACCCTTCATAAGGACCCTTTTCATCGAATCCAATTCGACTAAAGTGGGAGAGACAAACACCCGCTAGGCACATTATTCACCAAGTGCATGTCAGGCAGTGGAACTAGTCTCACCTAAGCGTACGTGTAAATTCGTCCTGGGCTGGTTCATCCCACAATACCGTTGAAAAAAGATAAGACTAGTAATGGCAAGCAATTGACAAAATCATCGCCCACAACTTTTGTGTTCTACTCGTGCATAGAATCTACGCATAGAACCTGGCTCGGATGCCACTGTTGGGGAACGTAGTAATTTCAAAAAAATCCTAGATCACACAAGGATCTATCTAGGAGAAACCAGCAACGAGCAAAGGAGTAGAGCATCTTCGTACCTTTGAAGATCGCTAAGCGGAAGCATTGCTAGAAAGTGGTTGATGGAGTCGTACTCGTAGTGATTCAGATCGCGGTGGATTCCAATATAAGCGCTGAACAATGGTGCCTCCGAGTTCAATACACGTGCAGTCCGGTGACGTCTCCAACGCCTTGATCCAGCAATTAGGGAGGAGAAGTTGAGGGAGAGCTCCGACAGCACGACGGCATGGTGACCGTGGAGCTTCATGGTTCTCCGGTAGGGCTTCGCCAAGCGCCGCGGAGGAGGAGAGGTGGAGAGGTAGGGCTGCGTCGAGGGAGAGAGAGAGATGTGTGTGCAGCCCTCACAATACCTCCACTATATATAGGAGGGAGGGAGAGGGGGTGCGGCCACCCCTAGGGAAACCCTAGGTGGTGCGGCAGCCCTACGAGGAGGAGGAGGGGCACCCTAGGGGGTGGCTTGCCACCCAAGGCAGCCCCCACGCCTAGGGTTTGGCCTCCCTAGCGCCTTCGGCCTCCTCCCCTTCGCGCACCAGCCCACCTTTGGCTGGTTCCTCTCCCCTTTCAGCCCATGTAGCCCCCCGGGACAGGTGGACCCTCCCGGTGGACCCCCGGTACCTTTCAGTGGTCCGAGTACAATACCAATAAACCCCGAAACCTTTCCAGTGACCGAAACTGGACTTCCCATATATAAATCTTAACCTCCGGACTATTCCGGAACTCCTCGTGATGTCCCGGATCTCATCCGGGACTCTGAACAACCTTCGGTAACCACATATACAATGCCCATAACAAACCTAGCGTCATCAAACCTTTAGTGTGTAGACCCTACGGGTTCGGGAACCATGCAGACATGACCGAGACACCTCTCCGGTCAATAACCCATAGCAGGATCTGGATACCCATATTGGTTCCCACATGTTCCGCGATGATCTGATCGGATGAACCATGATGTTGGAGATTCAATTAATCCCGTATGCAATTCCCTTTGTCTATCGGTATATAACTTGCCCGAGATTCAATTGCGAGTATCCCCATACCTTGTTCAACCTCATTACCGGCAAGTCTCTTTACTCATTCTGTAACACATGATCCTGTGACTAACTCCTTAGTCACATTGAGCTCGAGAGGATGATGTATTACCGAGTGGGCCCAGAGATACCTCTCCGTCAAACGGAATGACAAATCCCAGTCTAGATTCATGCCAACGCAACAGACACTTTTGGAGATACCTGTAGTGCACCTTTATAATCACCCAGTTACGTTGTGACGTTTGATACACTCAAAGCATTCCTACAGTATCTGGGAGTTGCACAATCTCATGGTCTGAGGAAATGATACTTGACATTAGAAAAGCTTTAGCAAACAAACTACACGATCTTGTGCTATGCTTAGGATTGGGTCTTGTCCATCACATCATTCTCCTAATGATGTGATCCCGTTATCAATGACATCCAATGTCCATGTTCAGGAAACCATGATCATCTATTTATCAATGAGCTAGCCAACTAGAGGCTCACTAGGGACACATTGTGATCTATATATCCACACATGTATTACTATTTCCGGTTAATACAATTATAGCATTAATAATAGACAATTATCATGAACAAGGAAATATAATAATAACCACTTTATTATTGCCTCTAGGGCATATTTCCAACAAATACTCAGATATGAAAATCTTTATTAAGATATAGAGATAAAGTCTTCACATAGCTACTTAAATGTTTCACTACTCATTTATCTTCACTTATATGTTTTGGAGTAGTTTTGTCATTTACTTTCGTGCTTCACTTATATCCTATGAGTAAATGGTTGAATGAATTGAATATCATAAATCTGAAATTAAATTTTTTTTATATGCTTATCCCATGGGAAATAATGACATTACATATAAGAAGTATAGGTGGTAAAATTTATTGGAAGTTAGCAAACACCGCATTGGTCACTTGAACAATTCATGAAAGAATATTGAAGGAAGTGAGATTCCACATATAAATATACTATCTTGGACATCTTCTATGATTGTGAACCCCATTAATTATTTTCAAACTTTAGAAAATTAGTTGAAGTTGGACAAGGAAGACAACTTAATGAGTTCTGTTTGGGTATATTTGTATAGAAGTTATATTGTTATGGATCCTCCAACATGTGGTGCTTGTCTAGAACCTAATTCTAGCCAACACTTCATACTAAATAGAGATACTACTTGTGCATCCAAAACCCCTTAAACCCAGTTTCTTGCCATGAGAGTCCACTATATCTACCTATATGCAGTATTTACCTGCCGTTCCAAGTAAATTTACATGTGCCAAACTCTAAACCTTCAAATAATATTCTGTTTTGTATGCGTGAATCGCTCATATAGTGACTAGGGTTTGTCGATATCTTCCATGCTAGGTGGGTTATTCTCACGGTATGTGTTGATTCACTATCATTCAGGAGAAAGTGGTTGGTATTAGGGATTCCCAGTCCTAGAAAAAATGCAAAAAATAAACAAAACTCCCCTAGGATTGTTATTGGTATGGACGGTACCCTTGGATTCGGCTCGTCGTGGAGCGTGATTGATTGGTGGAGGGGGAGTAAAAACTTTACCATTCTTTTTGGGAACCGCCTATAATGTATCTTTCATGGAAGATATCGAGATCTCTCGGTTCTTATGTTGAGAATGAAAACATACCGCTCAAAATTATTATTCATCTTTGTTTTAAAAGCTCGAGCACTGGCACATATGCAAATCACTGCTTCCCTTTGCGAAGGGCCTATGTTTTACTTTCTAGTACTTACCTTTATGCAAGAGTGAGGGTGATCTTCACCACTTCCTATATTTTGCCCTTTTCTCTTGGCAAGCATCATGTGTTGGGGAATGATCTAGACATATATGTCCACACAAATATATTTGATCATGAATTATTATTGGTCAAAATTATCCATATGTTAAATAAGTTGGGAAGCAAAACATTAAGCCCCTATCGTTCTCTGTGTTCGATGGATGCTATTTGTTCTGAAAATATGCTTTGAGTGTCAACAATCATGGTAGACTATACGATAGTTGACTATGTGGAATTTGCTAAATCAAAGCTCTTACATAGACCCTTCCTGAAAATAAGATGAATTGCAATTGTTCGATGACTAGGTATATGGTTTTCTAGTTTTCAAGAAACTTTATGGTCTAGACTTTAACATGTGAATAGCTTCTTAGTTCATCATGAGAAGTTTTATGAGATGAGCTACTATTTATGATATATAATGATGCAAGAAAAAGTGTTTGGAACTGTAACATCCCAAATTTTGGAATGTTAATATAATTATTAGAATGATTGTTTGGTTGCTTGAGTGATTGAAAGCTTGAGTGAAATTTGAAAACTTTTCAAAACTTTTGAATGAGAGGTAATAAAATGACTTTCCCCTTCTCCGGTGAATTCAAATTCAATCATTTAAAAGCAAAGAGAGAAGATGACATGACTTCTTCAACTATAAAGAATTTGAACGGAGTTTGCATTTGAATCCTTTAAAATATTTGCCCTTGCTTCTATATTTTTCTTCCCCGATAAATACCCCGAAAATAATTCTTGCCAAGCAAGAAAGAGAGGAGGAACATGACCCTCCAAACCTGGGATATTCCTTTGAAATATTTGGACCATAAAACCCAAGGTTTATTTGAAAAATATTTGCAAAAAGAAAATAAACCAATTTAGGGATTTTCTAAAAAACATTTTTTTGAAGTACTTATTTTGGTAGTGGAAAAATGCCCATCTTTTTGGATTTATTTTTCTGAAAATTTTAATATATTATACCCCTATATTTCGAGGATATTCTATTTCCTTTTAATCGTATTAATTCCTGTTTTAATAAAAAGGGAAAGAGATCTCTTATTTTAGGAATGTACTTGGGCCACGTTAGGAAACGCATCAGGCCGAGATACCCCTTCTTCTTCCTCCTCTCGTTCCCTTCCTTCCGAGGCAATGGCAGAAGCTTCCTGGAAGCTTCCCTCCCCCGATTCGCGAGATATGTTGCCTCCCCTCGCCTCCCACCACCCGTATAAGAGAGCCCCAACTCTCCTCGTTCCATTTTCCCCATCACCTCGCCTTCTCCCTGCTCGTAGCCACGGCGCCACCATTCTCATCTTCCTGTCAAGAACGGAGTACAGTAGGTCTCGTGGCGCTTCCCCATCACCCCCGCCGAGCCTCTCCAGCACCCACCCTTGTCGTGTTACTCCTCCGCCGATTCCCCACCCTGCCGGCGACCTCCCCACCTCGCGGGAGCAGTCACCTCGCCGGAGTTCTTCCTCTGTGTCAGCCACGGTGAGCTTCATAGAAATCCCGTCACAGTTTTTTTCAGAAAAAGAGCAAACTTATAAAATTCATATCTATTAGTGTGTAACTATAAATTAGATGATTCTTTTTGCATTGGATCAAAAATTGTATGTAGTTTCTGTAGATATATAATTTGTCTATGTTTGGATTTATAAATTTTGAATTAGATCAGATTTGGTTTAAATCTTGTTTTGCTTATTCTGGGAGTTTAAAAATAGCTTTTAATTTAATTCTTTTTGCTGCTGTTTCCTAGTGATTATATCTTTCAGTAGTTTAAGTTTCAATTTTTTTTAAATATTTTTACTTGGGTTTTTTACCAAAACAGATTATGTTTTAGTTCTTTTAGGATTATGGCTATTTCTTTTTGTATAATTGTTTTTAAATTATTTTCTTTTATATTTCAGAAATTTTATGTTTAGTTTCTATTCGTTAGACAGTAGGTTGTCAAGATGTTTTTATTTTTATTTTATTTGTTATCATGAAATCAATTCTAGTTCTCTAATAACTTGCAATTGATGAATAGATTGAAAGTTTTTGGTAGTTAATTGTTTTTGGTACTTCTTCGACTCGAAGACCAAAAGGAAGAAAAAAATATGATTAAGTGATTATTAAGTGATTATTAAGTGATCATAGTAGATGCATATCTTGAATGTGCCTGCTAGATCCCATTCTTTACTGTTTCAACTCCTGTTTGGACATACTTTCAAATAGTTTTGTGAAAAATACTCTATTTTATCTTGGTTAAATTTATATCTTAGTTCTCTATTATTTAATCTTTTATTTTCAGTTAGAAAAAAAACTATGTAGTGTTTGATGTAGTAGAATACTCCTAGTATTAGTTGAAGTTTCTTTCGGATTCTTATTCGCTCTCTCTTTTGTTTTGATTGCTAGAATGATTGCTAGTATGAGTACTTACGTGAATGTTATGGTTGTTATATAGATTTCATCCGAGAGTGACGAGTAGTCTATCAAGTTATTCCTCGAGAACGGAAATTCTTCTTCGTCAACATCATCAGGCAAGTCATTTGATCATGTATCACCTATGTTTTATGCATCGTAGTTCTACCATCCTATGCCCAATTGCATGCTGAGTAGGTACTTGGAAATTATGGTTACATATTGTAGTATCATGTGGTAGGCACCCAAAAACTCCGTTACTTGGCCTGGGACGACAAATTTCATATTGCTATGCTTGAGTAGACGAGATTCTGGTTGAGAGTTTATCACGAGAGATGCGAGAATAATTTAATAACCAAGACCGGTTAAGTCAAGACTTTTCAAGACCTCGTGAAGCAATGCAACTCTGGGTGAAGGACGGTTTGACGGGGTCCCTGGAGAAACCAGTGGACGACCCCGGGATGCCGGAGACGTGCCATGACATCTTGCGGAAAGCTTCACACAGGCTCGAAGAGACGGACGGAGGCTTCAAGACCCAAGGCTTACGTGCACAGCCACAAGTCATTATGGGCTCTGGCTTGGTTGGACAACGCGGCGACTCTGGACAGGTGGTGCTAGCAGATGTAGAAGAACGGTAGGAATGGATGGGCACCGACAGGGATTCTGAGGGACCCATTGAAAGACCATATTTTAATCATCCGGTCTTCAAACACCCCGACGTGCGAGGACATACTCGGAGGCGATCAAATCTTGTGGGGAACGTGTGCAAAACTCTGTAGAGTGCCCAAACCTAATCGATTAGCCGTGTCCACGGTCATGGACAACTTGAGCCGAACGCATTGAAATTTCCCTGAACTCTCGACACAACTTAATAATGATGTGGGAATTATCAACAACCCGGGTACGAGAATTGGTTGGCGGAACCATCTCGTTAACAACAAACAATGTAGTAATATTTTGCTTTAGCCCTCTCTTGTTGTAGGAGAAAATTGGCTTTATGCTAAAACTTATAGCCCCACCTGCCAAGTAAGCATGTAGAGATAGTTGGTTATTATTTTTCCCCTCTCTTTGTGACTTGCCAGCATA